>NC_141032.1:38387500-38637500 GCF_052040795.2 Danio rerio
TAGGCTTCAGTAAAACCTGGCACTGGTATATGTCCTTCACCTCCTATTTCGACTCCACAAGTGGCACATTTTGACTTGGCCATTGGTCTGCCACACTAAATCGTGTAAACAAATTATTAATTTCCCAGACCATAGTTTCTATTAGTGGAAATAAAAATGGAAGAAAATACGTCTTACCTCTCCAACAAAGCATGCATGACTATTAGAACAAACTGTGAAGAAGGGAAAAAAAACTCAAGTCAGGTACCATTTGAAGAAGGTTTAGTTATTTTTTATGGTGTTCTTGTTACAGTAATTGTAATGTGTAATTGTAAAAATACTGAGTAATTTTAATTAACAACATGTATTCACTATAGGTTTAGTATTAGGGATTGGTTTAGGGCTTCCTGTAAATATGCTTCATGCATAATGCCAGTAATGACTCTTATGAGTAACAAAGACACTGAAATAAAGTGTTACACGAAGTGTTTGTATTTTTACTTGTCATACTCACAGTACATCTTTAGTTTTTTCTCTGAGAGCCATTGTTTGGCCTCACTGGTATGGTCATCAGGCATTGTGGGTAAGAAGGCTCCCTGAGAACAAAAAAATCATCATCATCATGGTCGATGATAATCAAATCACACAAATTTTCAAAATGTGTTGTAAGATAGAAGTCCTTACTGTCATGTTTTGAGGTTGAGAGGCAATGTTGAAGAGAGGACTGATCAGTCTGTTCCCGCTATAAAACACTGTGCATGCATGCACCAGGAGCTCCAGCACTGGACGTCGCTGAGCAGGTACACCAGTACCAAGGCGCAGATTAGATCCTGGACCTCCAATGTGATTGGATAAGAGAGCAGTGCAGAACTCTCTGGCATGTCCTGACATGTTGTCTCTAATAACTTTTTCCAAGATGCTGATTTGCTGTTGACCAAAGGGGTAATTCAAGTATTTAAGTCTGTCAGGATGAAGTAACGTCTTTAATAAAGAATTGATTATTTATTTATAGATAAACACAGTCAAGTGAGTCCAACAATGATTTCTGCTGAAATCTTTATATTCAGTGCTGATTTATAATGATAAAACCTAACCAACTCTTACCTGTTCTTGAGGATGTAGAGTTCTTTCTGGCGACATAAAGCGACAGGTGACCTGCCTGAACACAGCTAGTGTCAGCAGGGCATTTTTCAAAGGGCCCGAACCAACTGATGCCTGAGAAACAACACACATGCTCAAACTCCAACTACAAATTACACTGTTATTCAGAAGTTTAAGGCACATTACAAAAGGTAAGAGTGGGGGGCGGGTTTAGGAAGGTGTCTCCATGCCTCCCCTAGCAAGATGCCTCCCTGGCCAATAGCTAGGCCCACAAGGAATCTGTAGAAATCTGCCCATTATTGAGACTATTTATTTACTTGTGTAAATGTGTGTAAATTTATATTTATTCAGTTTTTTTATTAATTTCAGCAATATTATTGACCAATATACAAATGTTGATATGATTTTTATACAATACAGTTTGTACAGTAATATTTTCTGTCATTTGGTAGATATATTATATAACAGACTTGCTTTATTTGCCAAATAAGTGGATCTAATTGGATTTGCATAGCAAACATTAAATAAAAGTTAAAATTGTATTATTTTTTATTTCGTATATTAAGTTTTTAGTTGCGATACAAAATTCTGCGCAGAAATAGCAAAAAATGTCCACAGATTCTGTCTGGCCCTACCGATCACCCATATTGCCCATGCCTACAGTAAACCTGCCTTTGTGAAGTAAACATTCTGTAAAATAAAGTACAAGCATTTTCTAATTAAACATTTAAAAACACATTTATTAACCAAGTTATGACTTCTGCTGAGTTTGAATAGTAAGTGGCTTGCTCGCACAGTTAAGCATATATGGGTTTTTATATTCAAAGATTCTGACCTGTAGAGCTTCTTTCAGTCCATCAGTCGTCCCCACCTGTGTTGATTCCCCCACACCGTCTCTAAGAGCACGGTATGACTGACCACAACACAAAAAACGATCCACCTCTGCTGGAATCAACCTCTGTAGAAGATAACACAACAATGATCACAAAATGTCAAACTTAATTTCATGAATACCAATAGCCCATGTTCCAGCATCATCTTGAATGGCCGTACATGAAGGCGCATCATCTCTGCAGGGAAGATCCATTCATAATCAGTGCTGTTGATCAGTGCTTGCAGGAAATCCATGCCAGCCTGCCTGTTGAGAGCTCGGAGAAGGTAAACTCTGTACCAGTCATTGTCACAGTAGTCACACACAGCTTTAACTTGCTCCATAAACTTGAACTCCGCTTCCACAAAATCTGTACAATACCAAACACATGGAAAAATTGCACAACAAAACATTAAATAACAGCTTAGTTTTTTTTATATGGCTTTGTAATGTACTATAACTGCAATGAACAGGTCAGACTGGAAGCCCCTCTTACTGTTTTTTTGGCAGATAGCTTTAGACAGGATATAGGCAGCAGAGTCCAGACACATTCTGAGGCGAGCCATAGACATCAGAAACTCAGCAGGGTCATTCTGTCTGGAAGGAGTCTGCTTACGAGCCAGGCGGCTAAGGAAGTTTGTGTTTTCCCTTAGATGTTTATGATCTCCATTAGAATCAGAACACAACAGTGTATCCTGCATAGACACACGCAAATAGCCTAAAATTAACATTCAATAAGTGCCAAATGCAATAAAACAATCAGGGATCTGTTTCCGAAACCATCGTTAGCCAACTAAGGTCACAAGTTCTGCCGTTACAAACATAGTTGGTTGACTTAACGTTTCCCAAATCCATCGTTCCAACGAACATTCGCAAACTGCATCACCAACTAGTAAGCTTGCAACTACACCTAAAGAGCTGTAGTTTGAAGCATAGTTCCTGGTTGTGTTCTATTCCCAGTTATCCTCTCTTTGCCCTATTCATTTTACTTTGATGTAATTTGCTTTCAAAGTATTTTTACAGTTCAATTTCTTCATATTGACAATAGCATTCCCTTCACAGTGCACTTTGAAAACATTTATGCCATTTTGAGCACATCGGTGGCTCATGACGAAAGCTATAGGTGACCTAATATTTAAAAGGGGAATTTCTGTTACGTCTCCAAAGCTTGTGAAAACAAAAATATATGGCATACGTTAATGGTTTAAATTTATAGTAGGGTATTTAATAAGAAATGTATCTGTGCTGTATATGACATGGGCCTGTTGGTTAGAACATTTCCACAGTGGTTTGAATGGGTCAAATTGTAAAAAAAACTTTTACAATAAATAAAAGAAAAGAAAAAATAAATAAAAAATATCCTACTTTATCATAATAATAATAAAAAAATAATATTAATAATAATTATTATATTAAGTAGGATTTTTTTGTTCATTTCTTATTAATATCCTACTGTAAATAACAATCAGTAACGGTTTATATATGAGATTAAAATATGTGTTAGCTTAGTGATTTTATGCTTTAGAATAGAATATTGAATATTCTAAATAATATTTATGAAGGAAACATAGGCCCTATTCTATACATGCCGTTTATATATATATTTAAATTAATATGGAAAAAGTGTGCATGTTTTTACCAAAACGAATATTGGATTTTTTTTAAGTGTGTGCATGTAAAACAATATTACTTGCACAAAAAATTAGTTTTTTTTTTTTACAGAAGTTGTTACTCCACCCCATTTAGAGCGTCATTAAGGACATTTTACGTTATAACTACTGTGGTTCAAACGATGGATCTGCGACAGAGAAACTACGGTTTTGGGAAACCCTCATCACTATATCATTCTTTTCCCAAATGATGCACAGTACTATGATAATTTAGGCGTGAGTTATGTCATTGTTTGGGAAACGCACACCCCGACTTTTACTTGTCAATTAGACCAATTTTTTTATTATTATTTCTAACAATATACCTGAGAATGGTGTATAGTTTTGTGCAGTTACAGTACCAAATTGAAACGCGGTTACATAATTCTATAAATATGAATAATAATGTATTCTCCTGCAGATTTATGGTTCCATGTTTCAACGAGTTAAATACATTGTTTGGTTTTGTAAGTTTACAATTTTTGTTTTAAATAATATTCAATAATATGAAGGGCGACATGGTGGCTTAGTGGTTAGCAATGTCGCTTTACAGCAAGTAGGTCGCTGGTTAGAGTCCCGGCTGGTTCAGTTGGCATTTCTGAGTGAAGTTTGCATGTGTGGTGAAAAGAAACATGGAATACTTTATATTTAAATACTTGTTATGACAGACCTGGAAACAGTTGACAAAGAGTCTGTAGAGTTCAGTTCTGTCCTCTTTGTCCAGAAGCTTGTTCTCTAGGTCTTCCAGGTAACTCTGAATATGCTTCTTCACCTGTTTCAAACTGAGGAGATTGACTTATCAGAATTTGAGATGGAGCTAGATGAGAGCAAGCAAAACAGGTCACAAATGCCTGTGTGCATTAAGGTGTGTATCAGTATGTGTTGTCAGTGTTGCAGCACCTGTATTGCATAAGAAGTTTAGGTAGCACAGATCGCACCACGGGACTCTGGTCAACACATTCCAGGAATGGGGTAAGCTCTCTGGTCTTATAAACATCTCCTGTAATCATTATAAAGCAGTGAAAACGTAACTATGAGTGCATATTTTAGAGTAAATATTTTTTTACAGTAGATCTTTTCAGTTAATAGGTTAATTTGATTCACAAAACTAAACACAAAATATTTATTCACAAACTGGTCTGTTCATGTGAGTTGTTGGGCTTTGGCATACAGAAGGGGTATATTTTTACAAGAAGTCAAATTATAATTTTTTACAATACGTAATTAATTAAACCATAATGCAAATGCCTCATTTTAAGCAAAAACGCATTTATTTGCATGTGATTCTTTAAATGGAAATAAGCTTTAGCTTCATGTGTGTATTATTAGCATATCTGATCCATGCAACTTTTAAACAAAAAAACAACACTACTAACAAGACTCGAGCCAGGCCTCAACTCCTTGTGTGGGAATTACATAAACTTGGAATATTGTGATGCAGACACTCCCAAAAAGGTAACTCAGCACTACAATCATAGCATTTGAAGGTGTTCAGAAACGGTGCTTGCTTAGTGACATTAAGATTAACTTATTTTGAAATGGATTTTGTAATTTTGCTGATTTTTTGGCACTAAAGGAAATTAAAAGTGTAAATAAAAACCTCTTTAAATTTCAGTGACTGTATGATTTCTGAAGACTTAGGCTTTCCAGCCTTCAGCGCCTGGACTGCAGCTCTGCACAAGAAGTTTGGCCAGAGGAGAAATGGTTATGCCCAACTGAGGCTGGTTTTTCTTGTGTTTTTTTCCCTTCACTTTCATTAAAGAGCCCATATTATGGGTTTTTGAAAATGCCCTTCCATGTAGTGTGTAACACAGCTCTAAGTGAAGTGAAATTTCCAGCTAAGGCTTAAATCTGTAAGTGTACAGTGTTTAATACTGTTGATTCATCAATAGAGGAGTCGACTCTTAGTGCTTCAAACGAGTCGTCTTGATAACGAGTCATTAGGTGTTTCGCCATGACGTACTAACGAAGCCAAGTTATTCAGGCGCACGCGCAAACCCGGGGGATTTGAAACCTGAGGCCCCGCCCTCTAACACAGAAACCCACCCACACACACAAACACACACACATGCCGGTCGATTGAAGTCACACTTCAGATGGATATTATTGAGTCTCTACCCAAAGATGAAACCTCAGCATTATAACCCAGCCTTGGGCAGTTGGAAACTACTGAAAACTTCTGGAAACTACATGCTACAAAGAATACTTTGTTTGTTAAAGGAAGGATCAGTAAAGACTACTGATGGACATGTCAGGACATGGATCGGTTTCTTCCTCCATTTCACAAGTGTAAGTACGTGCGATTAAAGTTGTTGCCTCGTTTACTCTAGCTTGCAAATGTATTTAGTTGTGATTTGTTACTTCTAACCGCATGTACTGTATCAGGTTAACTCGCTATATTCTCATATTGCGTGCAAAGCCACGCTAAAAATGCGACATGTGCCGCTTTGTTTACGTTCCCGTGGAGGAGGGTAATGTGTGTGTGTTTGTGTGTGTGTGTGTGTGTGTGTGCGCGCGGGTTGTCGTCCGGAGGAGGGTTATGTGTGTGTGTGTGTGTGTGCGCGATGTCGTCTGGAGGAGGGTTATGTGTGTGTGTGTGTGCGCGATGTCGTCTGGAGGAAGGTTGTGTGTGTGTGTGTGTGGACGCGTACGCGAGGACGAGGGCAATATGTGTGTGTGGGTGTGTGTGTCTGTGAAAAGAGCAGAATTTGACAAGCTAGGAGATCTCCTCGCCAGTTCTTGGGAGTTTTTGTTCAATAAAATAGTTAGTCGTCTGTATTTTCAAGTCCATTGTCTGTATTTACATTCATCCACTGGTATCCATCCATTTACAACTCCACGCCTTACACTATCGAGCGTGTATGCACTGTGACTACTTCTATTTTGTTGATTAACTGCTGGGCATTTTACTCTGTCGCATAAGGCAGTCAGTGTCGACCAATCGCAACAGACGGTCATCTGTCCAATCAGCACAGATAAGCTTCGCGCTAAGGAGGGGTTTGGTAACAAATGAATCACTGGACGATTCATATTGGAGTCGCTGGGATAATTAGGTAAAAATAAATGCAGATCATAAGACCATGAAAGTGTTTTTTGACCTTGCATGCATATTGTTGGAGACCCAACCAAAATATGACCCTATTTCATGTATTATATGGGCTCTTTAATTGCTGAAGTTTGTTCCTTGCCACTGGCTTGCTTGGTTTGGGACTTGTGGAGCTGCACATCGATGGATTTGTTTTTCAGTGATTAGACTTTCAGCAGTGCAATTAAAACCACACTGAACTGAACCAAACTGAAATTTTACTCTGAAAACTGGACTGAAGCAGTTTCAATTTAATAGAACTTCTATGTTAAGCTGCTTTGACCCAATCTACATTGAAAAAGCACTATAGAAACAAAGATGAATTGAAAATTTAAAAAACAGACTGACAGAGTAGAAGTTGCATGGATCACTTTATATTTGAATGGTAATTTGAGAGCTTTACCACTGAAACTAGTTCTCCTCAAGCACTAAAAAAAACAACAACCAACTATGTACAGACATTGCATAATAGGATGGAATAAAATTAACGCACCTTGTGCCGAGATGAGAAGAGAGAAAAGCAGTTCCACCAGATCATCTGGAGGATCTTGATCATCAGTCAAACAAAATCGAGAAACCACTTCCAGGAAAAATGTGTTACAGCATTTTATTATCTCCTTATGTTGTTTCAGGGCAAAGCTGTAACTTGAAAATGAAATTACTTTACAAGGGAATCACCGCATATACACATAGTAGTGGGTATTAGAGGCTAAGAATATCAAGAATAAGGAATTAAACTCACTTGAGGGTTGTGGAGACAGTTGGTTGGTAATTGTTTGACAGAGGTTCTCTGCACACGGGACAGTGCTGTGCTTCTTCTCTCTCCATGGACCTCCTCAGACAGGACCGACAAAACACATGCTCACAAGGAAGAGCAAAGGGCTCTGACAGCTCCATCAGACACACGCGGCACTTCACACCATATCTGAGAATGAAGAGTATAGAGAAAAGTAATCAACAAACAGAGAGTTTCTTATTGGAATAGCATGGCCTAGACAAAAGAAATAGAAAATAATTCATTTAAAGTTAGTAAAGTCAACCCAGGCTCGTTGTGAATATGCACCCCTGTCTACATTTCTAGAGACTGCAAAAAATGTACCCATGTGCCTGCATTTCATCTATAAAACAAACAATATGGGGTGATATAGGGACAGCTTCTGTTTCTTTTTGCGCTACCCCTGACCGCTTACCTCCGTATGAACGGGTTTTTCTGTGTTACCAGTTTTCCGAGTAGCTCACCACGTATGCCGGTGCACTTAGGATGCGGAGTAGAGTGAACCACAATGACAGGGTTTGAGTCCGGCAAAGAACAGTTCCAGAAACCAGATAAAACAAAAACAGATTGCTTTAGAACACACTATAGGTTTAGGTAAGGGGGTGGGCAGGTCAGTCAGTCAGTCAACAGCAAGCTGGTCGGCTGAAGTGTATATTGTTGCACCCTCTGTTGGACTTAAGACCAGCAGAGGCGAGAAGAGCACATGCAAATTGCATGCGTGGGAGAAATTTGAGATTATCAAAAAGTGTACACAGCGGCCTCTGGTGGATTCACAAAAACTGCAAGTAGACATACTACCAAGTACATCAAAGATATCCAGCCAGAATTGGGCCAGACTCTCATTGAGCCTTTCACCATACAGTTGGTACAAATTGCAATCTCTGTCTATCACTTCTAATATTCGGACCAACACTGTGGTCAAAAAATCTTTAAGATAGCACCACAAAGTGTGCCTGAACATATGACAGAAATGCTACCTGGTTGTTTGGACTATTGCTAGATTATGACATCTCAAGAAACGTAGACCTGTGTACGTATTCACAATGAGTTTAGGGTTTACTAAAGTGCAGGTGCCATTAAACAGATTAGTGAAGTGTACCGCAGTTCGCTGCTGATGGACTCCTCATGGTAATCATTGAGTATGCGAATGATTTGCTGAAGATTGTCTTTGCTCCTGAAATCAGGAGACCCTTCCACTAGCTGCGAGAGAGAGTAATGAAGATTAAGTGGTTTATGTTAAAATTTAAAAAGAAATTACCTAAATAAAACAGTTTCAGTGAAGTGAGAGAACTAGACTATAAAGTAATTCTACATTAAAATCTCCTTTAAATAAACAGGGAAGTCTAGACTCACCCCATGTAACTGACTGCAGTGTTTCAGAGTTAGTGCTATTATCCGTTCATCTCCTTTTTTCATCTTGATGACAACCTTCTCAATAAAAACAGCCACTAGGAGTATACCCTGCCACACTGACCTGCGTCAATAGGATATAAGACATAAAGTGAATGGTTAATTATAATGTGTATGAAACTATACAACATGAAGTTATGCTTTTTAGTAATCCAATTTTTTTGTTGTCAATTTGTATTGCTCACTGTATAGTCTCCAGGTATTTAAGACAGCCAGGGCTGCAGAGGGCGCTGTAGTCTGGACTGAGCACTCTCTCTATACATGGTTGAAGCTGTTCAACTCTTTGCAAGAAGGTCAAGCATTCAGTTAGTGATGTTACAGGTAGGAGCTTTGTTTCTTCAACACAGATGCCAACAGCTAGAATGTCTTCACACTGTAATAGACAACACAAGAAAATAAATATCTTTAAACCTATATAAAGTTCATTTTATTATTCGTGATGGGAGAAACAAAACTTTTCAAACTTTTGAATCAGTTGAACCAATTGCATTACGAAATGACATCTGTTGGACAAAATAAAATGTACAACAACACAGGCCAAAGATGCATTATGAACACTTTAAAAGCCCACTGCAAATGTTTTACTGACAGCAAATTATAGCAAATGGAAATAATAATATGCAGTCATTTATCAATTTATTTTCAGGGATTGTTTTTATTTGCTCCATTCCATGTTATGGCTTAAACAGGCCAGTTAGAGACTATTAACAACTATTATATATTTTAATTATACACATATCTAATTAAAATGTCTACCAGCTTATAAAACAGAGTGAACTGATCTCATCAAACAGATATTATTCCAGGATATATAGCTTCACAGATATTGCCCCCAATCGAGAACCACTGAAATTTAGAATTTTTTCCAAACAGTAACGAAGTATCATTAACTGAAATCACGTGAATGTAGGAATTAGATATTTGCTCTAAACCACTGATTCGAAATTTGTAAATGTTTCAAGTAATAAAACAGTCATCAAAAATGTTTACACTGTAAAAAATGTTGGGTTTCACACAATCAATTTGTGTTGGGGCAACATGCAGGAATTAGGGCCCAATGCTAATTCTACCCCTTAGCCCTTCCGCTTACCCCTACCCCTCATTTTGCACGTTCATGTGAAAGGGTAGAGGTGTCCCAATTCTCTTTAGCTTGAAGGCATAAGGCTAAGGGGAAGGGCTAGATTCTCCTTCAAATAGAGATTTTTCAGGATAACACTAGAGACCAAGGGGTAAGATAATTTCTCAGAATACATCATCTACAACGGCAGGACGGCTGCAAACGGAAGGAGATGCATAAATTAGTATTTTTGTCATTATTAAAATTTTTTACAACAAACAAGCATGTTTTAATACATTTATAACCGCGTTCGTGTTTTACCATCATAGTTTTAGAAAAATAGAATTAGGATAGGGCCTATGTTAACTTATTAAATTTTTTTTTACTTAGTTTTTACAAATTCGAGTGGATTGAACATAAAACAATGAAGTTGTCCCCCAATAAACATTAGGAATTGTGTTGTTTCAGCTCATTTTAAATAAATAGTTAAAAACAAACAGCGAACATCGGTTTTTGAGTGTAGTTTAAATTTAGAAATTTGACTTTACACATTGGTCATGTACAAATGGTTTGCTACATTTTTTACACAGGCACTGGAATCTAAGGGCGTACTCACACTATGTACAGTTGCCTTGAACTGGGCCAAAGCACGCTTGTCCCCCCTCCCATCATCCCCGATGGCCCGCACTCATGTTACATTTGCGTCTGGGCACGCTTACGTCATCAATGATGCACTGTTCAGAAAGAAGCGCTCTCGCTCAGCTCAGTGATTTCTTTAGCTATATCGTTTTAGTCATTTGATATGCAGTGACACGCAGTCAAATATTTCGCAGAACAGATCAGTCACTTCTGACACTCATAAACAATCATAAAGTGCTTGTGCTGCAGGAATTAGGAGGTTTGCTAAAGGTACAGCTGTCATGCAGTTAGGGGTTTGCGTCTTTAATAATCTAGGACAGTTTGCGTTCATTGAACAGTAAGAATGATTGATAAATCCATATGAAACAGTCCTGTAAAAGTCACATCTCGTCTTCAGTTTAGGGCTCAGGCGCGCTTTGCACTCACACTACATGAATATGAGCCTAAGTGAACCGCACTCTGGCACACCTCTTCCAACCGTGCCTGGGCCAGCCAACTGAACTGTGCCTGAGCCTGATTCAGAGCACTCACACTTCTCAAACAATCTAAGAAACGGGCCTGGGCATGGTTCTGATAGTATAGTGTGAGTACGCCCTAAGTTACCAGCATATACTGACTAACTAGCGAATAGCGTAAATAGACAAGTATCCAAAATCAACATAGAAACCCATGCTACACTCTTGCTTCTCACCATATCAGGGCTTTCCCTCTTTGGTCTTTCTTGCTGGATCAGACTGACCAGCTGAGGGTTGAGCTGAAGGACATGTGATAATGTGTCCATGCGTGGATTGTAAATTTGGGCTGCTGCATGGATCCATGATGGAGAGAGTTCAGGAGATACTGACATCATTGTCTGCAGAGTAAACACGCAACCTAGTACTGCTGATTGAAGTACCTATAAGAAAATATACACACAGCCCAGCAGATGTCCAGTTTAGAACATGAAACAAGTAAGAACATTGTAGCCAGATTATAAAAACCTATTTACTATTATCTCACCCAATGCTCGTCCTCAGAGTTGACTTTGAATGCTAGAAGAACATAATCTGTCAAGTAGCGTTGACCCAACTCTACATTCTCCACATCTGATAGTTTCTGAATATAGCTGCCAAGTCTACTGCCTGATACAGCGCTAACAAACTGTTGAATCCTGGCTTTAATGTCTTGCTCAGAGCCTGAAAAAAAAGTAAAAACATGTTGTTTGCATGACTTCATAAAGCTGCATGTGTTTATACATTTTCAGCACAAAAAAAAAGACATCTCACTTCGCACAAACTCAGATTCCTCCCATAAACTCTGACAGTATGTTTTTATTAGCCAGCTGTAAGGAGCAGCACAAGGTTGTTCAACTTCTCCAACAAATAGGTGACACTGCACATTAATCTCCTGGTCTGGAGCTCTACAAAAAGAGAAAAATCCTCTCATCAGTTGTAGTTAATTAATCAAATGTATTTCAACGCCTCATTTATTAATAAACAGATTTCAGAACATAATGTGGATTTAATCATACCTTGTATTTTGTGATGGAATTAGGTCAAGGAGTTGTTGATCTTCAAAAATATCCAGCCAGAATTGGGTCAGACCCTCACTGAGACCTTCACCATACAGTTGGTACAAGTTGCAATCCCTGTCTATCACTTCTAATATTCGGGCCAACACTGGGGTCAAAAAATCCTGTAAGTAGCGCCACAAAGTGTGCCTGAACATGAAACAGAAATGATACCTTGTTAGTTGTGACTAATCTACGGCTGTTTATCGAGTGCAATTGACATATTTCAAAGTCATGATAGTCTTTGGTAGGCTTGAAGATATTCTAACGATTATTTCAATAATCAATTAATCTGGCGATTATTTTTTTTTTTTATTAATCGATGAATCGGATTAAAAAAAGCATTAATTTCCAAACGTTTATTCGAAAAAACTCATCCCCCAAATAATAATAATAATAATAAAATAAAAAACTAAGCAGTGGGCGACGCAGTGGCGCAGTGGGTAGCATGTTCGCCTCACAGCAAGAAGGTCGCTTGGTCGCTGGTTCGATCCTAGGCTCAGTTGGCGTTTCTGTGTGGAGTTTGCATGTTCTCCCTGCATTCGCCTGGGTTTCCTCCGGGTACTCCGGTTTCTCCCACAGTCCAAAGACATGCGGTACAGGTGAATTGGGTAGGCTAAATTGTCCGTAGTGTATGTGCATGTGTGGATGTTTCCCAGAGATGGGTTGCTGCTGGAAGGGCATCCGCTGCGTAAAAAACTTGCTGGATAAGTTGGCGATTCATTCCGCTGTGGCGACCCCAGATTAATAAAGGGACTAAGCCTACAAGAAAATGAATGAATGAAAAAACTAAGCAGTTTGTCCTGTTTTCAATCCAAATATCTAAATATTTTTAAATTAAGATACATACTAGACTCATGAAATAGCATAAGAAATGATGTCTTGTTTTCTGAAAAAGCACGTAAATTCACCAGTAACTTCCCAAATACATGCAAGTAAGTGGCTGGTAAACTTAGAGAAGAGTAGATTCAACTTTATAGTGACTTTCAGTATGTGCATCTGATATGAATAAAACACATCGGGAAATTATATTAGAATGGATTGTTAGACTTCCTTGTGCATTTTACAAACTCTAAAGGTATTGCTTTACTATTACTTGTGTGTATTTACATGTGTAAAGCATAAATTAAGCATTAGGCAGTTAAAACACTGCATAATAACACTGCTTATTTTAGACATCTGCTAATGCTGGTTGAATTTATATTACTACATTACCTCAGTGTTCCACATTCTTGCAGAGCTTCATGATTCTTTGCCACTTTATAAACCCAGTCTTTTGCATTTGGAATCAGTTCTTCCTTCTGAATCAATGCAAATACCAGTCTCTTTAGCAACACTTGTTGGAAACGTGCTGAAAAAACATACAAAAGATATTTTTGATGCAAGTTGATTGTTTTTAGTCTCTGATGAACTATCGTTTTACATATATAATAGTCACAACAACAGATATAATGAAAACCAACCTCCTGTCCGCCCAGGGTCACATGCCAAAAGCCCAAGCAATATGTTCATGCGCTCCATACTCCTGGAGGTCTTTTCATCTGTATCTCTTAGCAATGAAACAGCTTTCTGGGTACAGGATCTCAATAGGGACAAACTGTGCAGATGCACTGAATCACCCTAAAAAAAAAAAAAAAAACAGTGTTTCAGTCAGTATGTATAACATTACTTTATGGATATGTTTAAATTAATCCAGTGCACTTTTAAAACCTTTTACCTTTTCACTTTGTTGTCTATTTGTATTCATTTCATCCGACTCTTTGACATCTGTAAAATAGTTTTTTACAAATTATAACAAATGTTATAGCTTTCTAAATACAAATGTATGTTTTGCTTGCTTGTGCAAAGCTTGCCCCAACAAAGTATGGTGTTGTGGGTGGTAGCAGAAGTGGTATAGTATTTGTAAGTTCCTAAGCTCTCCTCAATAAGAAGAGTTGGTCCTTACAGTACATACCTGACTCGATTGTCTGTGAAATTAGTTGACTTATAGGTATTCCACAAAAAGCTTTAAGGTTTAAGCACAAGTCATCAGAATCTCTAAGGTCATCAATATGTGCAGACAGCCAAACTCCTTCAGAAAAAAAAGAATATTTATTTGATAATGTCTTAACACAGTGCAAATGTTTCAATTAAAAAAAATTTCACTTACCTCCTTGAAAGCCAATGTACTTGTCGCCAGTAATTGAAGTACATTGCTCTCCAATTCTGGAGAGTTTTGTAATGAACACAGTGTAGATATTGCACTCATCTGATTTTAAGTGCAATATTTCATTCATGGTACAGTACCTGATGTAAAGGTAAAAAAAAAAAAAAAATTTTAAAAACTGACTTTGGGTGTTGCGAAATTAAAATCTGATTTACAATGCCAATACAATCAATGTACTTACTTTGCTGAAGCAATGAGTTCATTTTTGCATAGTGACTCTTCCATGTCCATCTGAATCAGAAGAATGTGCACTGAGGGCCCTGATTCCCTCAGGAAGGACCTGTGGAAGAACACATAAAAGGTATTACAAATAGTTGACCATCTGTTGCTAAAGCAAATTGTACTGTAACAAACTAAATATTTTAAACTTCACTGTATCTTGTTGCAGAATGAAGCCTCTGTGTCAAACTGGTGTAAAGAGAGCAGAAGAAAACGCTCAGTGGACAAGCCCAAGGCTGGAGCAAGGTTTCTCACATCAGCTCCAGTGAGAAGATTGGAGAATGTTGTTACCTGACAGAAACCATGATCATTAATATGACTACATGAGACAAAATTGTACCTTAAAAGTCCCTTAATACTATTAGAATAACAACATTTGATATCTACAATTCTATAAAGATTAAACATTACCTCTAAGAATCTGTTCTTGTCCTGATTAGTTTTGTTCAGATGGTTGTTTAACAGGTCTCTAAGAGACTGATGGGTTTGCAGATGGAAATACATTTTCTGAAGTTCTTCTGTCTCCTGATTTCCAAATTCTGAATACTTCAACCTAAGAACAGAGTCTGGTGTAGAACAATTCAAGAGAAAGCTTTTGGCAATTTCATAGACTTCCTCCTCATCCATGGTTTTGTTTGACTCAATTTTGTCTCTTGTCTCAACAAAAACAGGACCTTCAACCATTTTCACAAGATCAGAATCATCTCCAAGAGTCTCCATTTCTTCATCAATCTCTGCATCTTGTACCTTGTCAACTTCCATAGAAGCATCATCTTCTTGTGCCTCATCAGGGAATTTGTTAACTTTCTCTTGAAACTCAGTAAATTCTCTGTCAATGTGATGAGCTTCACTTTCTTCTCTATTTTCCTCTTTATTATGATGCAATTTGTCAATTTTCTTTAAAGCCTGCAGGAGTGCACTAGCACAAGCATCACCATGGAAGCCAACAAATGCATCGGTTACGCTAAAATTGGCTTCACTTGAATCAGAATGCTGGATTTTTGAAAACTCCCGCGCCCACTTTTTGAGTTTTTCCAAAACTCTGTGTTGCCAAGGAGCCAAATCTGTACTCCTATCAACTTTGTGTTTTTCCAGTCTGTTCTTAAGAGGAACAGGAAACTTTTTGTAGACCTTTTCCTGGTCTTCCACCACAACAAGTCTGAAGTCTCTGTGAACTCGACACTTTACTCTATGTGAACCTAGTCCCAAGTCAACATACTGCTGCCCACTGAAGTAGACATAGTATTGATTCAAGGCATCATACAGGCTCTCATAGAGATTAAGGAGATTCAACAGGATTACAGTTCGACCTGTCTCCATGCACGCCTTGATTCTGCTCACATTGCGACATATCTGGGCATACTCCTGATCTTTGGGAAACCCTGATCCAAAGACAATTTCTGGGCATTTCTGTGTATAATTCTCCTTTGAGAAAATATGGTGTTGGATAATGTACAAGGCAGCATTGTTAGTTGTGAGCAAAAGAAGGTATCGGCATTCTTTGTCAATGTGGTGGTCGAGATTCTGTTCAATCATGTTCAATGTGTTTGGCCTTTGGACATTTTGAATGTTTTGGAAGATGTCCTTGAAGTAATCAAGTGGATCAAATCCATCCCTTTGTCCACTGAAGTTTCTCAACACTGCCTCTGCCAACTCTTTGTCAGATGGCTCCTGATCTGAACATTTGACTGTGTCAAAAAGCATTTTTATCAAGCCATAATAATCTCTGAGTCCAAAGAATTGTTCACTGTCAGTTTTACAGATGCTCAGAAAACATTTTGCCAACTTTGACAGTAGGTGCTTTATTTTGAGAAGAACAGGTTGGGAGGATGAGCAGATACCTTCGGCTGTCTCTACTAAGTCTTTTTCACTCGGGTCCCAACGTGACACAAAAATACCTCTGTTCATTTTTGCTGGATCGAGAGCCCAGTTTGAGATTCCAACAAACCCAACTTTCATGTATGACTCTGGGTTGTCACTGTCTATGCATCCATCCTCAAGAAGAGGATGCAATGTCTTCAGTGGCATCTGTGGCGAGTCCTCTGCAAGTCCTATTTCATCCAGTACGACTACTGACACATACTCATCTAAGTTCTTATCCTTTTGGAAACGAGCACAGTTTCGGAAGGTTCCGATGATTCCTTCAGGGCTTGAGTGAAGGCTGCATTGAAAAGACACCATGTGAACCTCCTTGAGTTTCTTGAATAAATCACAGTGTGAAGCCTGGCGTTGCATTGCATCTGCTATGACAGTCTTAGCAAGAGATTTAGAGCTCCCAGGTTTGCCAACCAGAAAGAGTGGAATCCTCAACTCAATGCAGACCACCATAAGGAACACATTCTCTTTCAAAGCCATATTTTTGGCAATCGTTTCTCTTGTTTGAATGTTCTTAAGTAAAAAGTCTTGGCATGAAGCTATCTCCTGCTCCAGAGACTCTTCATAGTTGAACTGATCAGGAAAGCATTTGCTGATAGTCGCTAGGTATGGTCTTTTGTTTTCAAGAGATGGGTAATAGCAAACACCAACTGCAAGCACCAAGCATTTCAAGACCATCTGCTCATTTTCAAATCTCGGAAAATCTAGGGATGGAAAAAAAATGTCTCTGTGGTTGTAAAACCAAAGAAGGACACCCATTGATCTCTCCACATCTCTAAGGCTTACAAAGCTGCATTCATCTGCTTGGTTGCGCATGTATTTCTGAGATGCAGCCAAAACATTCGTGATCACATTCTGGCATGAAAGAGGCAATCTATGATCTCTCATCTTTTTTTTCACAATCTGTCGAATGTAAGAGAGTTCAGTTGAATCGCTTAATTGTCCAAAATCCCACACCAGAGGCACCATGCTCGGGGGTAAAGGGTGCACACGGTACACAAGCTGTCTCATGGGGACTTTACCAAGGCGATCCTCAGTTTCCTCAGCTTTTACTCTGTATCCTAGACCGGCTCGCTCTAAGCGATCAACCATATTTGTCGTGTGTCTTCTGTATGGATTGCAGGCAGCAATTATTTTCAGACCAGAGTTTTTCTTCAAAGGGTATCCTTTTACAGTTTTGTCACATAGTACTTCTTTGATGGCAAAGATTGCTTCGGTTGTGTTGGCTTCATCAAAAAACAAAACTGTGTCAAGTTTATATTTTTGACGATTTTTCTGAGCAAGTTCCTCTGCTTCCCGAACCTTCTTATAGATGGTCTCTGAAGTTGTACCGCCATGAACTTTGACTAGCTTCATGTTTTCAACATCTCTGCCTTCGCGTTGTAGATCACATAGAAAGCGAACAAGCCGAGTCTTTCCACAGCCAGTTTCCCCCATGATGATAACAGGAATTTCACATCTGAATCTCATATGTATAGCCAGCATCTTCATGACATTGTCAGTGGTTAACTCATATGTAGGATCTGGATCAAACTTGCCTTTTTCACATCCTTTTTCGGCACCAACAACAAAGGACATTTTTTGTAACTTGTCCTCTCTGGTCAGGTCATCAAAGTCCTTTGACAGATTGATCATTTGTCGTTGAATGTCTGAAAATAGCTCTTGTGTCATCACATTTCTCATTAACACTTTGCCACTTTTTGAATCAACCGCATTAAGAATTGTCCCATTTTGTTTCACATGAAATCCTAAGAAAGACATGCTTACGTGATCTGCATTGAAAAATATGTATGGGTGAGACTCATTTTCCCATCTTTTTCGGAAAGACAGGATTTCTTCCTCATCTTCATTCTTAGAGAAAAAGGAGGGGCTCTGGTCAGAGATGTCAATGGAGGGTGAGGCAAAATCTCGAGCCATGTGAATCATGAATTTTACTATGAAGTCTTTGAAGCCACTTAAGGTCTCCCCACAAAAGTCTGAATCACAGAACAAAGATTTCTCACAGTCTTTAAGCTGCAGGTTAAGAAACCAAGTAAAGTGCTTAAGTTCAGCCCAGGATGGGTCCTTCAAGCCATAGTTTGACAAAAGATGATGGAGACAATCAACTGGATCCCCTTCTACAGAATGAGCTTGATATGTAAATCTATCCAAGTTCATACTCCTGTTAAACCGCCTGAGGTATTGGTAGGGTCTCTGAATGTCTTCACTTTCAAACTCTTCTTTATCCATTAGTGGATCCAATGATCTAAAGCTCTCGTTTGTTTTCATGATCTCTTTGATGTCTTTAGGAGGCCTGCAGAAGATAGTAGGTAATGTATTCAAAAATCCATGTGAAGGCTGTAAAACAGAATATAATTATAAAGGTTAGTTCCAACATTACCAACTTTTGAATTTATTTCAGCGAGGAAAAGTTTAAAAAGTTGGAAAAACATTCTACCTCCATTTTTGTTTGAGTCTTGTGACCTCGCTGAAGTGTTTCAATCACCACCAAATGAGCTTTATTTCTCCTCCATATAGTTCCCTTGCTGTCACTAATACATTCTAGAATGAGCAATTTGAACAGGAATTCCTCCAAGCCATGACACACCTGCAAAGGCAAGAAATCCATTACGAATGATCCAAAATGGTGAGAGAAAAGAAGTGTTAATAGTGTTCCACAAATATTATATAATAGTGGATGCCATGACATAGGAAAAACATACAGCTGCAACGTCAATGTGTAACAGCACAGGGTCCTGCTGTCTCAGTGGAGCCAGTCTCTCGGACAGAGTTTGGACAAATTCATCCATGTCAATGTAAGGATCGATGAGCCTGATTGTTAGAAGTGTGGCTCTTGGAAATTCCCCTTTGAACTTCTCAAAAAGGCGTCTCACATACAGAGATTTTCCTGCAAGAAGAGCAGGAAGAAATTAAAAAAAGTATGTCTAATCTAGACTACCAGAGAATACGATCACATTTATCAAAAGTCAAAAGTATCAAAAGTAATTCAGAGGCTATGATGAAGCAAACTAATCCCATTTTGTTTACAAAACCCAGCATTAATAAATGGAGTCACTTGGTTTGATTTGATTTTATAATTTATGGTATAACTAGTACTTACCAACAGCTGGACGTTTTGATGCAATCATCCAGACGGACAACCTTTCCGGATAGACACTTGAGTGGGTGGCAAGCTCGTAAGATATTTTAAAGTGATGACGAATGTACTTTTGACTTCTTTCTGCAGATATAGTTATACCAGTTTGCACCTTATAGTTGCTAAAGAATGAAGGAATATATCTATCCTGGTTAACAGGACAGACCATCACTAGCCGGTAATAAGGACCAGCACACACTTCCTGGGTCTCAAAGTATTCCACCAATGCCACGCTCACATCATAACTCAGTGATCCTGGATTGACCAGAGTGTAGATCTTCTTATGATTGCTTGTAGCACCTCCAAGGCATCTGCGAAGGAAGATCTCCACCTCCTCTTCAGTTGTTTCCTCCTGGCACATTAATACCTCATCAGTTGTTGGAAGAGGATTTTCTGGACTCTCCATGTAAAAAGAAAGAGTGGTGCTCATTAATTCAGCAGCAGGGCATTGGACAAGATTTGGCCTTCCTTCTTGTAGAAAAGAAGGAATCTTTCGTTTGATGTGCAGTTGATTCATGTTGGAGAGATTGGAGAGGAATCGTCCAAGTGTCTCAACATCTACATGGTGGGTAAGGAATCCAGACATGTTCTCCTTAAATTGCTTCCACAGGTCCTCCAAGCATTCGGTGCTGACATCTAGTAAACTGAAGCTCAAAGGCAGGTCAAAATCACTGTTTGGTCCCAATTCCTCTGCTGTATCCTCTTGCAAAATAGATTGTGGCTCTGTTGCTATTTCAAAAGCCTCTTTGATGTCATTTAACATGCAGTCTGGTTTGATAGGAGTCAAAAGGTGCCAAACTTGTTGTGGAACAGGTTTCTTTTTGATGTTAATGCTGTTGATCCATTCGCAAAGATAGACAATTTGCTCTGAAGAGTAATGATTCAGTGGATAGTACTGGGAGCGCATCTTGGTTAAGTGGTTACACCAATCTTTATGGAAGTCCTCCAGGGAGCGACTCAGCTTCTGAAGCTCCTCCTCGACTTCACCCTGATATACAATACACTTACTTAATAAGGGAAATTTCACTTGAATGCAGGGTTGATTTTGGTGGTTGCACGTTATCTCTGCTGCCCAGTTTCTGAAGAGCATGTTACCCGATCTGTGCAACTGCAGGAGGATGCGGCCCATGCGCTGAATACCTTCAAAAACCTGCAGGACGGAAACAAGAGTTAAGTCTCCACAAAATATACTCAAATTGGTGTTAAACAGAGTTTAACATAATGGTGTCTGGTATTTACTGTATGTTTTCAGACCTTGGAGAATGTAACAATGAACCCAACCTGAGTAAACTTGATGACTTGCTCCTTTCCCTTCTCTCCTTTAGATGACATCAGCATGAGTTTATTCTGCAGCTCTAAGAGTTCATTAAGACGATATGTCTTTTCTTCATTGTTTTTGGTCACCTTCACGTAAAAGATGTTGTCCAAACCAGTCTACAAACATATAACATATTAAGCATGCTCACAAACTCCCCTATTCAATAAAATACCTCTTTAGTAGAAAATTACTTTATAACTATTTAAAGAAAGATTTTTGTGATTTTAAGCCATCACGTATTTGTCTATTAAGCATTGAACAATTAGGACTATTTTTTACTCACTTTTCCATTGAAATCATCAGGCCAGCCTACATGGTACATGCCTCCAGTGTTGATAGCTGAGGCCAAAGATAAAGACGACTGTTCAACAGAGCCATGAGTTTCCCTTAAACCTTTAAGCCAATCCAACCACCGATTGGAGTCTACCTGTAAACATTATATATAGGCAAACCTTCATTAAAACACATAAAAGAATGTTCCCTTAATGTGACTGATAAGACTTTTTACATTAAAAATGGATCATTTGGTAGCTAATAATTGGAAAATTGTGGGTGTACAGATATCAATAATTATAACAGCAGAAAGCTCTATCAAAAACTCAATCATCTTGCAGATACTTACCAGTTTATCCCCGAGTTTCTCATCTTTGTTAAGGGTGTCCAATACTTGCTTAGCATAGTCAAAAAACTCTTCAAATCCTACATTTTGTGGTAGTGAATAAAGCAAAGGTGCATAGCCCATCACAGCAGTCTCAAAACTAGCCAACCTATCAATGTCTGCATCATTCTCTCCAGCAGAAATTGTGGCCAGTTCCATAAAGACTTTCAATTCCTTTAAACCTGAATAAAATAAAGTATATTAAAAAAGGGACAGATTTTCTTCCAGATATGAACACTATAAAGCCAGAAAATCTTACTTGGAATTTCTGCTTTGATCCATTTAATTAGTGTATCACTTTTCAAGAATGCCTCAAGACAGGTTGTGTGTCGGCGTTCAACATCTGCCAGCTTTTGCCTCGCTTTAATGAGATCCTCACTCAGTGAACCCAGAGTGTTTTGTTTAAATGAGTCATCTCTCTATTATTATGTAAAACAACAGAAATATCACAACAGTCTATACAAAAACATATCAATTTTAATGAAAAACACATAAATGGTAAATCTAATGCAATCACAATAAAGATAGGTCTCTTACCACTAGAGTCAAGCTATGTATATGGCTGAAATCTCCTTGTAATCCCAACCTATCTTTTAATTTCAGTATGACCTCAGCAGATTCTGCTGCATCATAAAGGCATCTGTATTCCCGAATCTGCTTTAGACGTTGCTCTGGCCAGTTCTCATTATGGCCGTCCAGCATAGTGGCCATCAACATAAACTCTTTCTTCAAACGATCTCCTTCACCTGTCTCCCCACACCCTACCAAAGCCTCTTCCACCTCTTTAAAGCATGCTTGTCCAACAGCAATCCGATTACCAAAGTTGAGGAATTTAGTGAGACATGGTGTCCAGATATCTTCATAGATTTCTGTAAGATCTAGTGACAAAAGCTCAGGACCAGCCATAAAATAATCTTTTGCTTTTTCTTGCCAAAAACTTAAAATGAGGTTGCTGGAGTTTACGTCATGCATCTTCCGTGCCATGTCTTGGACTTGCTGATCATCACTGTAGAATAACACTCGCCTTGTGTTGTTTTTCTTAAGATCATCTTTAGAAAAATAGGTTTCCACTTCAACCAGCTTGTCCAGTGCGACCTCCTGCACGTTGGTTTTGGCAATTTCTTCAAGGGACGAAAGCTCTGGTACTGTTGTGGCCACAATCAATGTAAAATACAAACATATTTATTTTTACAGTTTATATAATTCAGTATTAAATTACTTAATCTTCATAAAAGCATCCTAAGGTAGCAGCTTAAATATTTCAATAAGATTTTAACTAGGTCTCCTATCTATAATTAGGGAAGGACATGTCTTGCATGGGGTTCAACATATTTAATATAAAACTGTTAAAAAAAGATAAATACAATGAAATTCAAATGAGTAATTACCATTTATGACATCAGAAATCTTTCCCAGCATATTAATAAGGTTGGTCATGTACCCCTTCTGTTGTTCAAAGGCTTTCAAGTCATCTTCTCTTTGACTGAGTAGATCTGACACACTGATTGAAACCTTCATTTCTTTGTTGTTGTTCTTATCTAATGTCAAAATAAACACAACAGTGATTAAGTGTGTATCTACAGAGACCGCTATATATATATATATATATATATATATATATATATACAGTAGAAATGATAACAGAAATTCAGTGCATAGCACTTACACTGGTTGTAAAGCTTCTGAAATTGTGTCTTATATTTAAAGATTGTCTTAAGATGGCCCAAGGGTATGCTTCCTTGGCATAGGGTCTGAATGAGACGACCCAAGAACGACTGACTCTCTGCAATTAATTGACTGGCACCATCTTCTAACTTCCACTCATTCCACTTGTCTGTAATAAAACATAACCCATGATATTGATTAACTGTTGCTGGTACTGTATTTTCATACAAGAAGGATAGTAATTTTTTGTCCAAGTGTTTGTTTTAAACCATTAACTTTATTGTTAGATTAAATTAAAACAATGAAACTTGTTATATCAAGTTACTATATACCTTGAGACAAAAAGAAGTTGATTGCTGATTGTGGGTCAAGCAGACGACCTTTATGATCCTCTCCAAAGCAAGCCGCTGACTCCACAATAATGGAGGACAGAACTGGCCATGAAATGGTCTTGGAAAAAAGATGGCATAAAAGCGTTCCTTCCTTCTTTGCCTGGTAAAAGAGGTAAAAACAGGACAAGATATACAAGCAATTACAAATATACCAATCTTTCTACATTTGTAGTCATATTGTGCATATAACAATACTGCAAAACTGATCATCTCTTTAAATCTTAAAAGGTGTTATATGACAATACCTGACACTGGTTCTTAATGGCAGCCTCACACAACTCTTTCAAACAAGACTGAATGTTTGCATGACTATTCTCAACAGCCTTGGCTGACGTGACCAGGACATACACAACAATCTTGTCAGTGTCAGAAATCTAAAAAACAAATGGATTATGTTGACTTAAATTTTGTAAAATTAAAATGTTTATGCTTATTTATGTACACTCACCAGCCACTTTATTAGGTGCACCTGTCCAACTGCTCATTAAAGCAGCAATTCAATGATTTTAGGCATGTAGACAAGGTCAAGACAATATGCTGCAGTTCAAACCGAGCATCCAAATGGAGAAGAAAGGTGATTTAAGTGACTGTGAACATGGTATGGTTGTTGGTGCCAGATGGGCTGGTCTGAATATTTTAGAAAATGCTGATCTACTGGGATTTTCACACGCAACCTTGTCTAGGGTTTACAGAAAATGGTCCGAAAAAGAAAAAAATGCCAGTGAGTGGCAGTTCTGTGTGCGCAAATACCTTGTTGATGCCAGAGATTAGAGGAGAGTGGCCAGACTGGTTCGAGCTAATAGAAAGGAAACAGTAACTCAAATAACCACTCGTTATAACCGAGGTGTGCAGAAGAGCATCTCTGAATGAACAACACGTCGAACCTTGGGGCGGATGGGCTAAAGCAGCAGAAGACCACACCGGGTGCCACTCCTGTCAGCTAAGAACAGGAAACTGAGGCTACAATTCACACAGACTCACCAAAATTGGACAATAGAAGATTGGAAAAATGTTGCCTGGTCTGATAAGTCTCGATTTCTGCTGCGACATTCAGATGGTAGGGTCAGAATTTGGCCTCAACAACATGAAAGCATGAAATGCCTTGTATCAACGGTTCAGGCTGGTGGTGGTGGTGTAATGGTGTAGGGGATATTTTCTTGCCATGCTTTGGACCCATTATTACCAACTGAGCATCATGTCAACACCATAGCCTACCTGAATATTGTTGCTGACCATGTCCATGCCTTTATGACCACAGTTCTGAAGGCAACAGGGGGTCCAACCCGGCACTAGTAAGGTGTACCTAATAAAATGGCCGGTGAGTGTATATTTAAGTGTATATACAGTACCTGGGATATCCTCCGTCTCAGGTCATGATCTAAAAAACCCTTCCATCTTTCAGTGACACCTGGAATTGAACTCTCAATCCCATACAAATCATTCCACAACTGCAAAAAAGAATAAAAAAAAAAACACAAATTTCTATTACATAGATCCAGCCACTACCATATTCAAGCTCAGGATGTCTGATTAACATGTAAACAGCACAAAAACACAGCCAACACCTCAAATTAACACCCTAGTGCATGAATATGTGTCTGAATAAATTCAATAGTCTATCATGACCATTGGCACATGGCACTGTCTTTGCAGTTGATTGGCTTCAATAATATATTCATAAAGATTACCTCCATTTCTCGAGGGTAAGTGAATCCAGAGGTCTGCATCAGAGGTTTTAAGAGGAGCTCAACTCTCCATTTCCTGAAATCCTCTTGAATGATGTTGAGTTTGGACAAAACCTCATTTTGATGTTGTTTCATTTGCTCTCCACCCTGCAAAATGAAATGATTTTTTCAAAAAGACACCATCCTTATATAACTATTAAGAATATGTTAATGATACACTACCTTAAAAAACCCATCATAAACAATTTCAGCCATTTTAAGGAGAAGCTGGAAAGAGAGCACTGTGACTTTGTATTGTGGGACAAGCCGAGCAGTCTTGCAAACACTCTTGTGAACATTACAGCAACACTGAAGGATTAATGTCAATTGCTCAGTCTTCATGATTCTGGTGATTAAAGAAATCCTGCATTAATACCTGCCCCATATTAAATATTCAAAAAGAACATTAAGTTCAATGAATCCCACTATAAACAAATATATGTACCTTTCTCTGTCTTTCTCAATGCTCTTCAACAAGAGGTTCAGGACCTTTCCAGTTACCTGAAATTTAAAAAACAAACATGTGTTAGTATAATAATGTTCTTTCTGTGGCAAAGGCAACAGCTGTAGCTCAAGTTCCTAATCATGAATGCGTCCTTAATCAAATACCTCCAGGTTTTTTTCTGTGCGATTGGCATCAGTGTTTTTTTCTGCCTCTATGATTCTGCACATTAGACTTTGGATCAGGAGTTCAGGAAAGCTACCAGTCAACTGGACAAACTCAGAAACATCCTCAAATGCCACCAAGGAAAGCCAGCTTTTCAACAATTTAGGGTTGTCTTTGGTCATTGGCAAGTTATCTTTGATCAGCTTAAGGATCATCCTACAAAATAAAGAAAATCACATATCTTATCCTGTTTATTATGAAATGAAAAAGTGCCCTATAAAATTATCCAAACGAACCTCCTTTTGTCTGGGAGTCCTCTGATTCTTTCCCTAAAAGATTGATATGATATGTTTTCAAGCCCTGTCCATCTCTGTTCATCCATAGATGAGCCTGGACCTGCTTCTTTTACTTCTGAATTTCTCAGTAAATGAAGGACAGGAACAAGTAACACCACTTCTGTGATGAGCTTCTTTGCACATAGGTTCATCAGTCCTGTCACTGTGCTAGAAAGAAACCAAAATCATGATGATTATTGTGGTGCTTAGCAACTTGTAAACATTAATACATATTCATTACTAGAAATGCCACCGCATTCTAGTGTGCATTAGAAGATACAGATAAAATCAATGATCTAAAACCAGATTTGTCAAATAAACCTTACTCACTTGATAAATGGGGCAGTTTGGGTTGTTTGAATTTCTCCAAAGGAACCCATGCATTCAGAGACAACTTGGCAGAGTTTGCCCCAGTCCTTTAAGCTGAGATCGACATCACAGCCACAGCACACCTTGAACACTGATAGGGCCACTGATAGTGCCTCTGATTTGACCCCATCTAAGCTCTCTGATGTCCTAAGAGCTTCTGATTCTTTTTTTAAAATCATTCTTAGTTTAGCAGAAATGAGCTCTGAGACCTACAGTAAAACAATACATTCTGTTGTAACAGGAATTTCAAAAAATAAGTAAAAAGTAACAGTTTATTTATGTGTGTGTCACATTTACTTTTATAGGAAATGGAGTATAATTTCCTGGAAACTCCACGCAGCCTGACTCAAAAGCATTTTTGTAACTTCTTAAGTGTTGCACAAATGTCATGTTGCTCTCCTCATTAGATGGGTGCCATTTAAGAAAAATTCTGTCCAGTAACACATGCGCAGAAGTCTCCCAGCCTTTGTAAACTGCTTTTTGTTCAGAATGAAACAAGCTCATCATCCATTCTGTAATTGAGACTGTGCTTGAACAGCTTATATAGCCTTCATAAAGGTGGAATTCTGGAAAATGCAAAAAAAAAAATAATAATTTTTTTTATTTTTACAAAAAAATAAACATATAAATATATTCAGATTTTAGTACCTTTCTCTGTAGTGTAAGAAGGGACCTCAATGTATCTCACTGCTATTTCCGACTTCTGATTTTGCCTCTGCTGCACCACATATTTATATTGAATTGTGCCACCTCTCACTGCACTGTCCTTGACTGAAAATGTTGCCTCAATCAAATAGCCATCCTTTCCTATACTGCTAAACAACAAGAAATGGCCTTAACATTAAAAAAATACACTATGCAATACAACATTTAACATCAGTAAACATCTTCTTGTTCAGTGCTTATTTCAACTTTTACTGTTTGACTACGCTACTTAAAATAGTAAATAATAAATAAATAATATATTTGGTTAAAAACATATTTTGGCAGTTCATTCTGCTGTGGCGACTCCTGATAAATCAGAAACTAAGCCGAAAGATAAAGACAAAGTAAGTGAAACTTATTATTACATACAGTTTAAAGTCTGTATAATGAGAAACTTACTTGAAATGTTTCATCTGAAGTTTAATGTTTCCATTCTTATAATCAAGGAAAAGGGAGTCATATTGTTCATTAAATCTGAATCGTTTGTCCAAAACTGCATAGATGTAAAACGTCAGCATTGGCGGTCCAGCTGGAGCCCTCACTGGAGAAGGTTTTCTGTTACAACAATATTAAAAATTAGAATGCATCAAAGGTTACATATACTTAGCTGAAATATTTATAGTTCTAAGTGCAGCATCACAAACCTCTGAGTACTTTTGCTTTCCATTGTGCTGTCCTGATTTGCTTCTATCTGATTCGTCTGCTCCTTAGACACTTTGCCTGTCTTCCCTGTTGCGGCAGCTGCTGCGTATGATTTTGGCTCTTCTGTTACTGACTTAAGGTCTTTCAGTGAATCTCCTCCATAATGTTTATTTGTGTCTTCATTCTTTTGATTATCACCAACTTTTTCCCCACATTCATGTGATAGTTTGGTGCTTTCTTCTGTCTCCTTTGCAGGTTCCCCAATTTCACTCACTTTCCGTTTCTTCCTCTTTACACTTTCCTCCTTTTCCCCATCACTTTCACTCCCTTTTGTCCTTGGCTGCACAGTACCCTCCATCTCAACATCTTCATGACTGAGCTGTGGAGGCTGTGAAACTTCTGCTGTCTCTGTGTTGCCATTGATCTCTGTTTGTGTCTGCTGTGATGCTTGACCGACAGTCTCAGTCTGAGTGTCCTTGTCCACCAACAAACTTGCGCTTGTTTGAGTTTGAGCCTCTTTGCTGAGTGGCCCAGACTCAGTTGTGCTTATGTTGTGCTGGCCATGGCTTCTGGATCTGGCCTGGCTTGGGTAACTAGTTTGCTTGCTTTTTGATCGACTCCGTGAATGTGCTCTAGATGAAGATGTGCTACCTTTTCTTTTTTGGGGCCCCTTTTTCTGCAATCTGGAAGATGTGCTCCCATCTCTTTTTTGAGCTCCCTCCTTATTTGTTGTGGATGATGATGTGCTCCCATCACTTTTTTGGCCCTCCTCCTTCTGTGCTGTAGATGATGATGTGCTGTCATCTCTTTTTTGAGCCCCATCCTTCTGTGTCGTGGATGATGATGAGCTCCCATCTCCTTTTTGAGCCCCCTCCTTTTGTGTTGTGGATGAAGATGTGCTGCCACCTCTTTTTTGGGCCTCCTTCTTCTGTGCCAATGGCTTCCCTTTCTTGCCACTTTTTCTCTTCCTTGTCATTTTCTACCCTATCACAGCTTTTAGCTTCCTGGATGTTGTTTCAAAAGGTTCAAAAGTCTAATTGTCAAAAACAAAATGTCAAAAATATGTATGCTACTGTATGTTACAAATATAAATAAACTGTATGTAACTATTTTATGCATTTTGATTTTTCTGAGGTTTAACATAATCCCTAATCAGAAGTGAGGGACTGCTATTTGCATTATTGTTGTTAAAATTGTTCAAACTACATGACACAAATTCCAGTTTGTTTTACAGAAACAATCCATGATTTACCTACTATGGTCCCAGTACTACAGTTAAAATATGGTAAAGTGAGGTAAATTTTCATAAGTAAACACTGAACATATCATCACCCCATGACATTAATAGTCGATCAAATGTTTTTGCGGTATTTTATGCTTTTCATTATAACGTTAATCTCCTTACCCACAACTTCATTTTAACTTCTTTAAATCAGAAATGACTAAAAGGCAAGTTGTACAGAAACTTTAAATACAATATATAACATCAAAATCTGCATATGAATGCGTATGCAATATTTTACTCCCTATACAATATAGACGTGTTAAACGCGTTTACAACAAACCATTAGATTAAGGTTATCATTACGTACCTGCATTGATCTTTGACATAGTAAAACGATGACAGATAAATGTTTTGGCGAGTCTCTCTCCCTGAAAAGTCATCGCTCTGTCTGCAAACCGAACAAATCCCTTCGGTCCCTCCTCTTCGCCTTTTTATCGAATTCGCTTCTTCAGTTTCAGTTTCGTTTCACCAGCTAGTTTCTACACTGGCCCTTCCCTCATTACAACCAGGGAAACCATGAATCAAGAATATTAAAGCACCCATGTTGACGTTGCTTGGTTTTAAGTTTTTTTTCCGTCTGTATTGGACTCTGATAACGTCAAACTAGATGCGTAAATAATACGTTAAACTGTATTGTACATCAAACATTCGCATAACTCAATTAATGTTTAGTAGTTGCTTCAAAATGATTCAATATGGTGCGGTTTCTTTATTTCATGCTGAAAGAAGTTTTAATAGCTCGTTTTCTCATCTGCTAATGTTAATATCCACAAACTAGAAACTTTCATTTCATAAGAAATACTGGCATCACGTGGCAGGTAACAATTATTTCATGCTAAATGTGTACACCTGTAGCAAGTAGATTTAATTTGAATGTTTTTAATGTGGTGGATTTATGCAGTAATGCACGCATGGATGTTATGATATGGGTTTTAAAGAGAAAACCTGAACAAATACTTATTTGTCTGTTTTCAGGTGACATGAGTTTAAGAAAAATAAATACTGAGAGTTTAAAGCAGACTTTTCCATTTCAATTTTATTTTTTAAGGTTTTCAAACTGTATCTACTAAGTTGGTAGTTGCTATACAATTTATTAGTATACAATTGTTAATGCTAAAATTATGTCCTTTAAAAAAATACATATTTAAAAAGGTGGGGTGGGCTAGAAGGGACAAATGACTTTGGTACCTATTTCAATTAACTTTAGATAGAAATATTTTAAACTCTATTTGCAAGTGGAAGATGCTCCTTTTTTGGCATGTTTAGAAGAAGTGTTATTCATGGATTCCTTCACACACTGTTTTCCTGCAGGAGACAAGAAACAAAATGTGGTTTGTTTAGTATATTTTAATAATAATTACTGACATATTGATTCTTGTGGAATGCAAGTCATGCCTGACAGTGCACGATGACAGTGGTTAAGTATGAAACCTTTGCATGCTTAACAAAGAAAACAACAAAATTGATGTAGATTTGCATACAAATAACATGTCCCACACCTGTTATTTCTCATCAACTTGTATTTTCTTCTTCTCTACATTAATAGCCTCAAAAAACTCAGTCTCTGTTTCAGCCAGCAGTTCCTGTAATTCTGCTCTTCCATCCTCCTCCTCTTTAGGGCAGCTCTGTTTTATTTGATTCCTTTCTTTGTAAAAAGCTTCAAGAATCTTCTCTCTTTTAGTCTCACGTTCAAACATCTACAAAATTTAAAAATCCACATGAAAAATCAATGGTTCAGTGTACCAGGAGGACTATTGGTTTACAATTATATCTCGTTTAAAAGAATAATTCACATGTTTCATTTACTCAAATTTCATGTCAGTAGTAATAATAAAATGTCCACCTCTGAGACAAGTCCCTTCTCATTACTCTGCAGGGTGCACAGGTTTGATGACATCTTCAGCAGCGTGACTGTTCCCAACTGAGAACCACAGCACATCAAAGGGCTGTCATTTTTTACACGGATACTGTACAGAGTTTCGTCACAAACCTGTGAGAGAAAAAAATCTTCATAAATATAAAACGACACATACACATTTAAGTGATTTAAGACATTTCAGGATGAGGAAACCATATTTAAGACTGACTTTGAGACTGAGAACCGGGTCCTTTTGTTTAAGCAATATGTCCCACACATCCAAGGTGCCGTCCATCTTAACTGTAAAGAAGACAGCGGGTCTGACTGGACTCCAACAGCCATCCATCAGATGGCTTGTGTGGTATCTGTAAAAACAAATGAGAAGTATTGACTGTTCAAGTAGATGGAAGAAACCACTACCTAAAGGGATTGTTTATGCAAAAATGAAAGTAGTTCCAAACATTTATTGGACATTTTTCTTTTTCGTTCTTTATATATTTTGAATAACGTTAGAAATCGCTAGCCACTGACATCCATAGCGGGGAAGCCAAGTCATTGGCTACGGGTTTACAACATTCTTCAAAATATCTCCTTTTGTGTTCAACAGAAGAAAGTAAGTAAATAATGAAAGAATTTGAACATTTTTGGGTGAACTATCCTTTTAAAACAGTGGTTCTCTTATCTGTAATCTGTGATAAGCCCTTTTTCTTTTTTGTATAGACCATTTTAATGTGGTGATGTCATAAACATTTCCTGCTTGTTATCAAACTATTGCATAATTGTAATAAGAGGCAGTTTAATCATGACTTAACATCATAACAGTGATCATAACATTATTTATCAATATATAGATCTTTTTCGAAAGCTACAGAAATTAAATATGTATAACAGGAAATATGTTAGGAACATTGTTATTGTTTACATCCCTCAAAATGGTCCATTAGGATACATTTTTAAAACATTTTACATACAGTCATCCATATGGCAGTGAATGGTGACAAGCATTTATCTTATAGCAAAAGTGTCACAGAATGAGTCCATGCAAGATTATTAAACATGTTTTATTCAACTTTTTAATCATCAACTGGTGTGCACTTGTGTGTTTTTTTCTGGGTGAGTGAATTTTCATACTAATAAAAGTTCATGAATACGGTTGTGGAGACTATACACAGACTAACGGTCAAATATTTGGTATTAATACATTTTTTGTTTTACAATCAGTTTTGGTTTGTTAACTCTAAATTTGAAATATAATGTATGTGTAACATTCTGTGATACTTTTGGAGTTTAAAATGATAACTCACTTAAAAAAATAATTTAAGCATTTTTACACACCCCTTGAGTAATTCCCAACCTTTATGAGTTTCTTATTTCTTTTGAAAACCCCTGACATTTTGAAGAAAGCCGAAAACCGGTAAAAACTGCAGGAAAAAAAATACTTCTGTAGAAGTCAGTGGTTACCAGTTTCCAGCTTTCTTCAAAATATCTTTTTTTGTTCAACAGAAAAAAGAAAGTTAAATAGGTCTAGAACAAGTAAAGGATGAGTAAATGATGACAATTTTTTTGGGCTGAACTATATCTTTAATGCTGGTTTCTTTTTACTACTAATATAATATAGTAATAAAATAGTATATTTATATTATAACTAATATAGTGTTGTGGTCTGTAAAAGATAGAAGATCATGTGGAAAATGTGGCAAATGGCTGCCTTTTAGGCGAATTAACACTATTAAGATACAGTTGATCCAAATAAACATCACACATGACATAGTTTAGTGATATAAATACTACTCTGTCATTCTCACTTGGTCGACATGATGGAAGACAATCTGATGTCCTCTGACCAGATGCGGGCCGTCCAGTCAGCCACAGTCAAGAAGTACTTTGGGAAGAAGGGGTTCCTCTGCACGGCGTAAACTGGGCCAAGGTGACCGCTGTATGTGCAAACAATCGGCTCATCTGTGGTCTCTAACTTGCGATTGCACAAGACCACAAGCCCCTGTTCTGTGCCCACTAAAAATTTGGGCTTGTGTAAACAAAAGCAAACAGTCATTACGTTCTCATTGAGTAACCACAATGGAATTGTCCAAATCACAATGAGACATGTACTATTTTATTACCATAGTGTTGTCAAACTCCATTGAGAATGCACCAAATGCATTGTTAAGGTTTTTGCTCTTAGCGGGGTCCAAAATTAGCTGCTTTGTGGGCTCACTCATATTACGAATGTCCCAGAACAGTACCTGATGTCAAACACACTTCTTTGAATCAAGAGTAATATTAATTACTCTGAGAGTTTTGCTAATATGGCTATTCAGTTCAAAGGATGCTGTGAAATACTGCAGGCTTATTTAAGCATTTGTAGACTGTGGTGTCAATGTACACAGACCTGACCATCTGTAGAAGCTGAAAAAGCTTCAGTGCCTATCTTTGTCTGCAGCCAGATGACTTTGTAGACAGGATCTTTATGGCTATGTTCAATAGCGGATATTTGTACTGGTTGGCTGCCACTCCGTGTGTCCCAATAGCCTGGAAATAGAGTATGTTTTCTTACTAGAGCACAGTTAAGATGCAATTTCAGTATTTGAGATGTTTACAATTAATGCCAAACAAACAGCAGACTGTACAATCTGTCAGATAAATTTAAAAAGGCACATTTACCTTATATATTCATGCTTATGACATTCAAATTCAGAATAAAAACCCACCAATCTGTCCATTGTAGCTTCCCCCAATAAGGATGCTGATATTTTTGAGGTTGTACTCTAGACAAACAAGAGGGGATATGGATTTCAGGGTCATCTCCGGCTGTTTGTTGTTTTCTGTAATTGGGAAACCAAAATACACTAATGTAACTTAGGGAAAGATCAGACATCAATATTTGGTGATGGTGGTCTACAGATTTGCTGTGTTTTATAATTTTTTTATCCGTATGTTGATAAAATAAATATGACAGTATAAGAAGTGACGTACCAATGTTCCATATATAGGAGTCAGAGCTCATGTTTTTGGGTCCTCTTTGAAATTCCACACAAGAGTAGGCCACAGCTAGTTTATGATTATCAACTGGGTGCCAGGACAAGCTGGTGGCTGCACGCTTCTCTTTTTTTGGGTCTCTATGGAAAAATCACACTTAGAAAAATCTACTATCCATACCTCCCTCCCTCCCTCCCTCCCTCCCTCCATCCATCCATCCATCCATCCATCCATCCATCCATCCATCCATCCATCCATCCATCCATCCATCCATCTATCTATCTATCTATCTATCTATCTATCTATCTATCTATCTATCCAGACATCTAAGGCAAATCACTTCCAAATGAAATCCAAGTCATCCTATTGTGCTTTAGGGCTCTATTATTAATGATCTAGGTGCAAAGTCTAAAGCTCAGGGCGGAAAAGCATTAAGGGCGTGTCCCAATCCACTTTTGGTATTTTAAGGATGGACAAAAACTGCAGCGCATTGTGTAACAGGGTTGGCCTTATTCTGTTAATGAGTTATAGGTGTGTTTTAAGCATAACGTACATTAAACCAATCAGTTTCATCTCCCATTCCCTTTAAGAGTGATTTGCGTCGTGCCATGGCGCATTTGCTATTTACATGGCGGACTTTGTAAGTAGAAAAACTGAACGCTTCACAAGTCAGAAAACAGTTAAACAGACCATCTGCAGCAAGAGGATTAAGAATGAGCCTCCTCCAATCAGCCTTTACTTTTACTTTCCTTTTCTCTCTTTTGTGGATTAGGAAACATGTTGTACGCTCAGACATTAGCCTACATAATTCATTTTGTTGTTAAGCCCAAAGATTTCTTTTAAAACTATTTCTAAATTCAGTTCTAATTACCAGCAAATAAACGAACAATAAAAATGAAGTGTGGTCAAAAAACTAAGTGATATCCTCATACACATGCTATGCCCCATATGGTCCAAAACCTGACAGGTGGACACATATAAGCTTGTTTTTAATAAAACAAATATAAATATGGATATAATAAATACTATTACTAATAATAATAACATTATACAAAAGCAAATAAAATAAATGAATAAACTGAAAAAATGCCCCACCGAGATTAAGAAGGCAAAAAAAAGGAAGTGGTTTCTATATTTATGAAGAAAATAATCATTTTTGTAATATTTTAATCCTTAAATTCTTTTTAGCTGTAAAGATATTTGTGTCTTGCTGTACATTCTGCATGTTTCAAGCAATGGGTAAGCGAGGATCACAACTCTGCGCTGGACTTTAGTCCTGCTTTCAGCTGGTCTATTGCGCAGTCTATTTTAGTTCCTCAAAATAGCAACGTACCAACAATGCGCCTTAACACACCTCTTTTCTAGACCGAAACCCCCATGAGTCCTCAAAGTGTGGCAAATGGATTTGCTATTTAAACAACGTGGTGGAAAACGGGAAAATTAAGGTTGTGTTGGTCTGAAAACAAAAACACATCGAGGCAAACAGGTCTTGCGCCTTATAGCGCCGGGTGTATGATAGGCCACTTAATGTGTGTGCTTACCTGAGCACATTTATGATCCTTGCTGATGCCATGTCCTCCCTTTTGACCACCACTCTGTTATCTTTAAAATAAACTTGGGACTTTTCAAGGACTTTCTGCTTGTAATTTTCCATAACCTGTAGATGACAGGAAGGAAAGCCTCAGATAGAATTGCAATCACTTCATGATTTCTATTTAAGAGCACCTAATAAATACAAGTAATTTAATGAGCAGTTTTGAGAAAGATAAAAGCTGAAACCAAATTAATCCATTGACTATCTAAAATTAAATATTTGTCATTATTATACACTTATGTTGTTCTTAGGCGGCACGGTGGCTCAGTGGTTAGCACAGTCGCCTCACTGCTAGAAGGTCGCTGGTTCGAGTCCTAGCTGAGCCAGTTGGCATTTCTGTGTGGAGTTTGCATGTTCTACCCATGTTGGTGTGGGTTTCCTCTGGGTGCTTCAGTTTCCTTCACAGTCCAAAGACATACACTAAAGTTTAATCGAATGAACTAAATTTGCTGCAGTGAATGAGTGTGTGTGAATGCGAGTGTGTTTCCCAGTACAAAGTTGTGAACCGGAAGATGCTGCAGACTTTTAATACAGTTTGATGAAATATTTCGGAAACGGAATACAGAGTAGGGGTGGGGTTTTATTTTTGAGTTCCTCCTTTTATCATCCATTTGCTGCAAACGGTTAGAGGGGCGTGGCTAAGCATATTTTACCCCAGCAGTCAAACTAACATCATCATAGAAAGTCAAAGCAAATTATCAGATTTTGATTAAAGATCACCAAAACTTGCACAGATAAATTTTTCATCTTAAGACTAACAATGTGTGCTAGAAAAAAAAACATTGGCAATTTTGATTTCACAGACTTTAAGGGCAATTGTTTTTAAGATGTTGTCACTTACAGAAACAGTCTCAATAACTGTCTGCTGATAAGACTCATCCTTCTGCACTTTCTTTCTGTAGCGTAGAGTCAGCTCATCATTGTTAGCACTGATTGTTTCTGGCCAACCACCTTCAACATGGTTCATTCCATGTGAGACTTGTTCAGTGTGGAATGGAGTCACCTGAATGGGTCAAACAGACAGTTTAACAAACACGTCCAGAGCATGGCTTGGATAAATGAATATAGTTCATTTTATTTTCTTATAGTTTATTTTTTGTATCTTACTGGCAGTTATTCGTTGTAAGAATACTTGGATATTTTATAGGAAAACATAACAAAAACACTGATCAGAAAAAGAAACTTTTGCATGTGAAAGTAACATCAAGCTCCCTCAACATTTATTTATTTTTTTTTGCTTACCTCATGCTGTGACCAAAACTTGGAGAACTGTGTGCCCACATGACATGTTCCTCTGTCTATGTATTCTAAGGCCAGTGAAGGATCAGGTGGGATGTCCTCATGTACCACAGCTTTTTCTGAAAACTTACACCAGCGGCCCGACTCAATTTTCTGTTGATATGTCATCTCCATTTTGAAAGCTAAATGAGAAAATATGATTGAAGACATACTTAATGAGCCCTAAGTGGCACATTGGAGTTAAATTCATGTTTGCTTGTCAAGTTTATTCTAATTGGTAATCAATCAAGTTTTTCTTCATCAATTTCCATGTTTTTATTGACTTAATCTTAAAGCATAGGCCTATTTTTATTTCGATAAAAATGAGGTCAAATTTAGCCTATGTTTGTTGACCCACAAAACACGGACAGCAATAAACCGACTGCAGAGAAACGCCACCACTACAGAGCGCTACATAACAAAACCCTAAATAACGTAAAATGTATTCAAATCTGACGATTAAGCTAAAGCTGACACCTACCTGAATCTCGTCCTGTTTTAACTTCCTCGTTAACACATATGTAATCGGGATCTTTTGTAAAATCTTGATCTCAAACTTTAAAAACCTGCCGTTTATTTACCTTGCAGATTACGCAGAAGTCAAAATATAACCGACATTGATAACGTCATTGTAAACATACCAAAACCATCCCTATCAACTGTTGGAGATAATTAAGTCTTTGATGTCGGACTAAGACAATGTTTTTAGCTTTGTTATGCTGTATATTGACGACTATAATAATGTAGTCTTCAAAGAATTTCAGTATTTTTGTTTTGACCTCCCAGAATGATTATCTTAATGTTAATTACACGCCCTGACGTTGGCACTAAGAGGTAGGTTTTGGGCCAACTGAGGCGAACGTTTCACAACGTAATTAATTATTCATTAGCTAACGTTAAATGATTAAGCCAGGGGTGCCTAAACTTTTTCGTATGAACGGCAAAAAAGTATATATATATATATATATATATATATATATATATATATATATATATATATATATATATATATATATATTTGATAGCCATGGGTAATTCCTAATCCATATCTGCTGTATTCAACTCAAAACCTACAGTAGTTTTACATAAAACCAAAACAATACCCATCTTGTCTTATGATATTTTTATTAACCAAATTTTTGAATAACAGTAAGTTTATGACATGTTAAATTTATAGTATAATCTGCTGGTTTAAAACATACAGAATAATAAATACAGTTATGTAACAACCGTAACATTACGATTAACGAACGTTATGTCTACATCTTCAACCAAATTTTGACTAATAAAGGTACATTTATAACAACTATTTATTTGTTAGACTAACTTACTGTCAAACCATGTTGCATACAAATGCGTTCAGCAGACTTTTATGACAGTGTATTGGTGTAGAGGACAAATAAAACACGAGACAGGTGTTTAGAATGAGTAAAGTTTATTTTGTAAACTTATCTAAACAAGATAAACTTTCAGAAAACAGCACGGAAACATTATAATGCGCGCGCTCATGAATATAACCCGCTGTTTGTCTTCAATAGTCCTTCTTTGCTGAACAACTCTGCTGAAAAACAAAGCAAAACATTACAACAGCCAGACATACAGTTAAAACATTACAGTTGCCATGGTTTCTATTTTAAACTATAGTAAACTAAAGTTTGAAACTATCGTTTAAAAAAGACGATGAGTGGGCCCCGCTGCTCCCACCTACCATAACCCTCGCAGCAGGGTCCCACTACTGGCCTCCCGTGTTTGCCTGAGGGTCCTCGGGGCTTGTATTGTTACCTGCCCAGGGCTCACAAGCCGCCTCGCCCCATGGAGTGCAGCTTCGTGAAGCGGACTTCGTGAGATTGGAGTGGCTCCACTCCTACTGTCAGGTATTGAACTCACCTTGGCCAAGTACAACACCGAGCGAACTGACAACACTGAGAGAGAACCGACGAGCTTTATAGGAATGCAGATGCAAATATTTACATGGCGACGTCACTGCTGAGTCTCGTTGCCATGGTGAGAGCTAAATAGAGCACACCTCATTGTAGCACACAGGCTCGGGAATCTACGTCACGGTGTGTTGCGGTCGACTGTGGACAAAACAAATATTAAATATATAGAATCTATATTTGTACATTGTTGGTGCTGTGTAATATTCTGGGATGCAGTAGAGTATTGAGACAGATGTATATAATTAAGAAAGATGCGGGACATTAGAACAGAAAGTGAGCCCGGCTAGGACAACAACGCACTGCTTTGACCAATTCCTAGTGGTGGTAAGCTTATTATCCAAGATCGCCATCTAGCGGTCACATAACCTAATAGCATGTTACTTGCTACCCACGGCCAAAAGGTCAAGCATTTGTCCTTTTGATTATTTGATGTAATTTAATATTAGATAATATATTTATTATATAGTTAATATATTTATATTTAATATATATTCTTGTCACGTCTGTGTTTTTAAGCCAGTTTGCTTACTTCATTTGTTGTATTATTCTGATCAGATATCCAATCGCTCAAACCACTTCAGAAGGTGATCTGACATGCATTCCAGATGAAACCTTTTTTTAGACAAAATTACTATATACAAAATAAATTATGACCTGGAAAAAATCTGCCCTGCGCCTGAAACATCTGTAGGTGCACTTTTACAGCCAAAATTCTATTAAAAACATGTTTACTATAAGCATAAACATGTTCTGGCTTTTCAGGTCTGTAGCCAGGAGAGTTCGGAAGACCCAACCGCTCATTTGTCCTACTTTGACTTCTATGCCATCATAAATAATGAAAATAATCCATCGAAAAAGGCTTTAAGACCAAACGGAATCCTCTGTTGGCTGTTGCTTCAGTGGGACTGGGACAATAATCTAATGTAAGAGAAGTCTTCTTTCACTACTGTATTGTTTTTAAACAGAGAAAACATTTTACAGCGAAATTTAATTCTAAATCTTGGACCTTATTTCTGAAAAAACTTGAGCAATAATATTAAATAATACCATGTTATAATAATACCATATTAAAACCATATTAAATAAATTTGAGTATATTTTGGCTATTGTTGATATCCAAGAATATTCAAATGTACTTTTTTTTTTTCCAAAGAGGCTATTGTTTTTTTATTATTATTATTATTATTATTATTATTATTATGTTTTAATGATTTTTTTATTGAAATGGCCAAATTGTGAATGAGGACAGTTAAATGTGCTGTCTAATAAATGATGGTGGGCTACAGTTTTTTTGTTGTTTTTTTTTTTACTTTTTTCTAATGATATATGATGTAATATATTTGAATTTTAAAAAAGTCTTGTTTTAATTTTTTATTGCAATTTTTTAGGAAATATTTTTAGTACATTAAAGTGTGGTTATTATGACATCTGACTAGTTGACCCCCCCGCCCCCCACTAAAATGCAGTATTTAAATCTCATAGTTAAATAGAAACTGAGGCGTATAACTGCAAAAAGGTCCACTTTTTGAGAAAAAAGGGTACCACCTCTTTTACCAGGCTGGCTACGGGCCTGACATAAGGCATTTCAACAAAATCGGATTAATTTACACCACTTACAATGAAACATTTAAATTCAGATAACTTTAAGCTTAATTTTTAAATTTAAATTTAAGGTTACATTAAATTTGAAACGACAATTTCTAAACCATTCTCAGATGGGAAAGGGGGCCAATTTAAAGGTTACCATGGGCCGAACCCTAGTTTGGGCATTTCTGAATTAAGCCGAGGGATCTTCCAAAAACATCCCAGACAATAGTAAGAACTATTATTAAAAGAAAATGTTTTATTTCTTTAAGATAAAAAGAAAAATGAACAGAAAATAGAGAACAAATAACCTTAAATGAAATAATGACAGAAACTGAACATAAAAAAAAAACATTGAAACATTAAAGCACTTGATAAACAGTAGTCTACTAATCATAAAACAATGTAGGCTAAATTATTAAATCCCATTATGGAACTTGTAAATTATAAGGTTTTTACTCTTACAGAAACAGACAAAGTAAACAAAAATGGAGGACAATGATTTAAAAGTTATTTGAAAACCATTAAACTTAATGGAAAAAAAAAGTGAAGTCCACTAAAGATGCTGACTTGATCTTGACCAATACATGTTCTAAAAGACAACAAAACAAATTTTATCCAAATCCATCATTATAATGTACAATACATCTTGTAGTAGTACTACAACAGTACTAAACTTGTGTATTATCAGGTTTTTTAACTCTACGCACCACCACCCTGCTCCTGCGTCCCTGTCTTGTTCCAGAGTCCACTGGATTTGTGTCTCCTTCAGGATGTGCTCGAGGAGGTGAGTGACTCCTGCCGCTCCGAGCTTCATCCACAAACAACTCTATGCCTTCAAACTTAGTGGTCAGCTCTGCTAGTCTTTCTTTCAAGGAGTTAAATTCCTTGTAGAGGTCGTTTAGAGCTTCAGATAATGGCTGGATCCTGAAAAGACAACAATACAGTTCAGTCCTTTTGTATAATAATAATATCTGCAGAATAATCAAGATAAAAATTATACGTGTATCTCCTTATCGTCATAAAGAAAGTCAGCTTTTGTTGAAATTGCATTTATTATACCTTCCATAGTCTGGTAACACGGTGTTGTGGTCATTCAGGAGAAGGTCTTTGACTTGGGTCATGATGGCATATTTCCAGTTATCCAAGACTAAGGTGAGATTGGCACATCCTCTCAAGTTCACTTTCTCAGCTGAAAAATAGGGGGGGGGGATATTTATTTTCAGTCAAAAAACTGCCAGATGTTAATCGATTTGCAATTAATAAATTCAAATATTTCAGAATTGTATGATTTTATTTATACTTGTTTCACCAAATAAAATTTGCCAACAGTTATATAACATTAAAGCAAAATAGTAGCTTCTGCTGTACATATGCTATGTTTCACCTTCAGCTGTGACAAATATCCTTACAGAATTTTTAAAATGCTGTCTGATTGTTATAAATTAAAGTTATTTGTCAAACATAAAATGGAGAAAAGAAATCAGTCTTTAGGAAAATATTACAGAGTGTGAAGCAATAATATACAGCAATAATATAATATAAGACTATAATAAAATAGTTGACTACCTAAAAAGTGAGTAAACTTGTTAAAATTATTAATTAAATGAACTGTGCATAATTATAAAAAAATAAAATCAAGTTAGCATGACAGTTTCTTTTTTTTATATAATCTTTTTATTGTTTTTAGCATAAGAAATAATCAATAACCTAAACAGAAAAAAAACAACATAAAAAAAATAAAAATAAAAAATAAGGGGGGGTTACAAAGGCCATTTTTTAAATACACAAATAGTCAGACACAACATAATACAACATCCTCCAGAAAGCATAAGAAAATAAATAGAATTAAATGTGAAACAAAAATAATTTACAGAGAAATGCAAAGGCTCCACAATTCGACTTACTCCGGACCAATCTCATTTATAAAGAGTTACAAGTCAGCATTACTGATATAAAACATAATTGGGCTCCAGATTTTTAAAAATGTGTTTAGTTTGTTTGCCATCCCATATTGCATTTCCTCCATAGGCAACACGTAACTTAAGCTCCTAACCCAAATTTCGAAGACAGGCACATAATCTGACTTCCAATTTTGTAATATTATTTTCTTTGCTAATATCATACACAAAGATACTGCCTGTGACATATATTTATCTCCTATTTCTGAGGTGTCACCGAAAATGCCCAATTTTGGATCTGGTGCCAGACTTATTTAACATAACAGTTTCAAGTTACCACAGGTTTTCAACTTTAGGGATTTATTGAAAATTGTATTAATAAGTAAAGTAACTAATTCCTTTCACAGTTTTCAAGTTAATATTCTGTAAAATCTTTTAAATTTACTTCTTAAATGATTATATTTCACAATAATAAATAATTTATAACAATCAGATTTCAAAATGCATCACAGTAGCTTTTACTGCACGGTATTCTCCTGTAAAACTTTCAAAATGTTATATCTGTAAATATTGGGTATGGGGAATATTATACAAAACCCAGAAAGGTAAATATTTCCATCAATGTCCTGCAAAATCTTTTCCAAGTTCATTTCAAGCATCATTTTCATTTCACATAACTACAATTTGCATAAATAAATGCACTGACAGGAAAATAGCAGCATGCAGTATTTCACCTTCAGCTTTGTAGTCCCACTCTACAGTCTTCCTTGAGCTCTTCTGAGCAGCTCCCAGCACAAAAAATAACAGCAGGAGGCAATTCATTCCTCTGTACAAACAATACAATTCATACACATAAAAACATTTGGGATTATTTTGTCTAAAATATATATATATCAATGCCACAAATGTGCTCTTTCCTGGCAGGGGTCTGAGAAAAACACTCAAATATCATAAAATAGCACCAAAATGTCTTTCAGCTTCTTATATATTATCCCGACTAAATCCCTCCCAGTTGTCAGGGTTGTGTCTGAAAGTGGAGTTATATTTCAGTGCTTTACTTACTTTGTCACATTTTCTTTTCTTAGACCAAAACCTTCCATAAATTACGGACCCATCTGCTTTTCATAATGTAAAGTTGAAGGCAAAATTATGAACCCTATTATTACATAGTATTTTTTTAATTGAGCAAATATTCAAATAGCGCAGTTTAATGATTTTGTAAACACATTTTTAGCATAATTTATGTAACTAAATTCTAAAAACTAATTTATTTAGTTTCGATGACTAAATGATGATTTTACTATAGACGTTTTGCAAGACACAAGTTTTTTGTACAATAAAGTTAGTTCAATTAGGCAAGCTATTGAACAACAATAGTTTGTTCTTTAGCCAATCACAAAATACTTTCTTAAAGATTCTAATAAAATTGACCTAAAATTCAAATTAAATTGAAAACTGCTTTAATTCTAGCTAAACTAAAATAAATGACTTTCTCCAAAAAAATATTAATAATACACTGTAAAATCCAACAGTCAACTTTATCAAATTAAATGTGTGGTTAACTTAAAATTTACTGAAAGTCTACTCATTTGAAAAGAGTTTTGAACTCAGCATTGAAGGTAAGGAGTTTATTAAATGCCTCATTACTTTAACCTAAATGGAGTAAGTTCACAGTACTCATACAGTAAAGTTTTTTAACTTAAATTGTTTGTTGAAATCGGTTTCCTCAAGCGGTTTGAGTTGCCTTAACTTGTTTGGTTTTACAGTACTCAGTTGGTTTGAGTTCTCTTCATTTATTGGGTTTTACTGTGCTCAAATTGCGTTGTTTACTCAAATGGATTAAGTTCACAGTACTCATTAGGATTAGTTTTTAAACTTAAATGGTTTGTTGCAATCGGTTTCCTCAAATAGTTTGAGTTACCTTAACTTTTTGGGTTTTACAGTGTAGGAAATACTTGAGCTTGCCCAAAAATGCAGCCCTTCTATAAAAAAGATAACTGGAAAAGAATTGGACTAATCATTTATTACATTATACCTTGTGAAAATACTAAAAATTATTCCAACTACTGACAAATACTTAATTCAAATACTTTTTAGAAAGTAGCAGAAAAGCCATAACTTGAAATTGGTTTCAGGTTGATCCTTCAACAAGGGCTCAATGGATAGGAATTGTAAAGGAAGTACTCTGTATGAAGAGATTGGCGTTTAATCTAAGGCAGGGGTAGGGAACCTATGGCTCGGGAGCCACGTGTGGCTCTTTGACCAAATATATGTGTCTCCCTTCAATAAAAAATGTAAACTGTCACTAAAAATCTGTTTCCTATTGAAAATACAATTAAAATGACCTTTTTATAGTATATTTTCACAACGAAATGAATAAGAATAAAAATAAAATGACATTTCAATGTGCATGTGCAGCTCTGTGGATTAACTTGAATCGGACACCAACAAAGGTTATGCAACTTACATTTCTATGGTAACTTTGCGCACGTAAGTTTAAACAACATTCATGAGTGCTGATGGCGAGAAGAAAAACATTCTATAAATTATCCATCCTTAATACATGGACTTGCTCAACGTGATGCTTATATACCCATAATGTCTCTCTAAAAAATGCATTTGCCAAAAAATAAAAAAATTAAAAATTCAGAAATGCCCAAAAAAGGTTCCTGATCTCTGATCAAAGACTTGATTCAAAAAAGTGAAACAAGTATTGGCAAAAATGGACTATGTCATTGTAAACAATATGTGATAATGTACTTCAAATGTATTATGATTTTGTAACCCATATGACAAAATAAATTAAAAAATAAAATATTAATATAAAATAATAGGAAACACTGTGCACAAGTCCTTGCTCTGTTAAACAACACTTGGTAAAATATTTAATAAAGAATTAACATTTCATAGGATAATTGTGTAAATACAATCTATTAAATCAGATAAAAAAACAAGATAATAATTCAGCTAGATACTCACAGAATCAAGGAACAAATGTGAAATCCTTGCAATCATCTAAGAAAAAATATGCTTTTAAATTAATTTTACAAAAACATTTATGATATATAAAGTTTTCACAGCATACTTACAGTATCAGACTTGACTAACAAACTGACAGCGATAACAACATGCCAGTCACCTCTCCTAAAAAAAGTTCAAAGGTAAAGACAGAAGTAATAAATAAAAATGTCAGAAGTCTGTGGAAGGGTCAATATCTCCTCCATGAAACTGGTCATCAATTTTGTAGAGGGAGGATTAAGGAAGGGTAAAGGGTTAAAGTCGGAGGAATAGATATGATCCAGATGTGTCTGAGGTTACAGATTTAACTTCTGAGAGCTTCAGGTGAGGTGTTTGATGTCAAGCTCACTCTACCTCAGCATTCCTGCGACTCACATATGCCACACATATGAGGTTCTTCTGATTGGCTGGAGACAAAATGTTGCATTCTTCCACCTTTATATACAAGAATCATACATGTAAAATTGAATGGAGATATTTTTTAAAAGATATAGATGTGCTTCTGCATTTATCCATTACAAGAAGCCCCGTTGCATCGCACATCTCCAATTAAATATTATTAATTCAGAAATTTTGATAACACCACAACCACCAACCTAACCCGTTGATACAAGGCAGGATGGATCCATGCTTTCATGTTGTTGACGTCAAATTCTGACCCTACCATCCGAATGTTGCAGCAGAAATAGAGACTCAGACTAGGCAACGTTTTTACAATCTTCTTTTCTTCAATTTCGGTGAGCCTGTGTGAATTGTAGCCTCAGTTTCCTGTTCTTAGCTGACAGCAGTGGCACCCGGTGTGGTCTTGTGCTGCTGTAGCCCATCCGCCTCAGACCAGCCTGTCTGGCATCAACAACCATGCCACGTTCGTATTCACTTAAATCACCTTTCTTCCCCATTCTAGTGCTCGGTTTGAACTGCAGCAGATCGTCTTCACCATGCCTACATGCCTTAATGCATAGAGTTTCTGCCATGTGATTGGCTGATTACAAATTTGCATTAAAAAGTAGTTGGACAGGTGTACCTAATAAAGTGGCCAGTAAGTGTATGTGACCCTTATTGAAAAATTATGGCTAATGTGATGTCTGTAATATACATACAATTTACCACCATCATTCTTATGATTTTCAGAATAACATAGCAAAGCGGAATAAATGACATGCGACATCAGTAGAAACTCCATTTCATAATATTATTTTATTAAAATTTAGAAACTATTGTCAATATAAATCTGGATAACCAGATTAATAGTATTTGTTTTAGCTAACAGGGCCTTTACTTTTAGGTCTCATCTTTATTGTCTTCATTTAAATTCACAATTAATGGAAGGACAATTTTATAACAGTCGATATTCTTTGTATAGGATAGCACAGGGCCCTATCTCCTCTTCACTACTAAGGAAATGAACCATAAGGACAAAAACTGAAACTATTGTTTGTGCAAATCTGGAAAACCAGGTTAATGATTTTTTTGTTAACAATCTGGCTAATCGGTGAATTTAATGGAAGGTCAAAAGTAGATGTCTACATTTCTGCCGCTGTACCGTGGGACCCAACCAGAATTCTTGCGCGGTATCAGTTGGTAACTCTGGTGTAATTTGAACGGGAGCGGGCTTAACAATATAGCACAACATAGAAAGAGAGCACGCATCCGCAGTGGAGCTGTATGTGTGTGTGTGTGTGTGTGAATGAGAAAGCACACATCCGTCGTGGTGCAATGTGTCGCTTGTTATAGGCTGTAGCATCTTGTTATACTCTGTAGCATCCAGCTGGGTGTTTTTAGGAGGCATATTTAAATCCTTATACATTTTACATTCTTCCTTGGCCCAATATGTACCTGCCTTGTGTATATAAGTAATGCTTATATGATACTGTATATAAAACACAATCGGTAGGTGTCAAATATATTTAGTGGATATGTTTGTTAATCTGACTTCGAAAGAGTCAGTGCCTCACCAGCCACAAACCTTACCGCACATAACGTTGCACTCATGTCTCATATCAGAGGAGCAAAAAAAAAAAAAAAAAACTGACGTTTAGCCTACAATCCTTGCACAACCTACACTTTTATCTGTTATCCTTCTCTTTTGGTAGTGCCCAATTTTAATGTGAGATTTTGGAAACCAGATCTAAATTTAGATGGAACAGTTGGGTCGGGTAGAAAATGATGCGGGTCGGGTAGAGGGTGAACAAAGACTAAATACACAGCGGGAGCAGTCGGGTGCAGAACAAAACCTGGCGGGAGCGGAATTAAAAATTCAGTCCCACGCAGATCTCTAGTCAAAAGTCCATATTCCCTGTTAGTATAAGATCTCTTTACCAGCGCTGAGCCTCATCTGATCTTTCCTACTATAGAAATAAACCATAGGGTCAAAAACTGTAAACTTTCTAACCACCCAACAAATAGACGAGATGTGAACAAACAAAGAGACAGAACAACAACATCCAAAAGAATCCATTTTATTGTCGAACTATCTTCTTTGTATTTAAAACCCAAAAACCAATTGAAAGCATACAACTCAGGGCACCGGTGTTTTGTGACAAAGCACAGCTATCCGCATCTCAGAGAAAAGACTGCGTATAACCTCAAAATCCTTAAAGCAAAAAACAGATTTTTTTTGTGTTCAGTGATCAGTGTGTCCGTTTAAGCAAATCAATAGACTGACTTTTAGAGAGTCAGAAACTGTGGGCGAAGTTTGAGAAAGAAAAATCAAGGAAACTCTACAAAACGTGTAAACTTGTAGATCATTTCAGAGGGCTGAAATTCTCCTGAATGCATATTTAAGTGATCATGTCTTTGGGCTGGTTTCATTAAGGAAGTCATGACCAACTGAAAAGGTCCGTCAAAAGACAGCATAAACCCTGTGTCCAGCCAGTGAAACCTGTCTGCTGAACTACACAGACCAATCTAGAAGATCTACGAGGCTGGTTTACAAAAAAACACCAAGTCCAAGGCAAAGATGTCAATCAAGTGGGCTAAGCTTTGACTTTTGCTTTAATATTTGTAGCTCTGTTTCTTCCCTATCAATCAATCAGGTTTTCTGGATCTCCACCAGATGTGGAGTCGACAAGCGTGTTTAGAGACGGCCCTGACAGAGCCCTTTGAAGGTGCAATGATGCAGGCTCCTCAAGGGCTGAAAGAAAAAAGATCCACAACTGAAATCTGGACAAGCAGCAGGGGGACGGAAGGGGAAATTGATAATGAAAGGCCGATGACAGAGAAATGGTGCAGAAAAGGGTACCAGCACCAAAGTTGAGTGGCCACAGCAAATGTAAACCAATCCACATTCAAAGCATTGCTTCTCAAGCCTCTAGAAGAGATCAGTCAATTACAATCTTGAGGAAAAGGAACCGCTCTTTGGGTCTCTCTGCAGCCAAGCCAAGATTTCAAACTTCAATCTAAACAAGAGATCAGAACCAACGCTCAAAGAAGCTCACCGTCCATCAAAACAAAGTGAAGAAATAGGGAGAAATGAAAGAAGCCATGTCTGCTGGGTGAAGAAAGTGTAGAAACACTACAAAACTAAGAAAGTAGATGTGGTGATGTGAAAAAGGTCATTGCAGCAAACCACAAAGCTCCTTCAGCTGCACGTTTACTTCAAAATAGGCCTGCAAAAGGTATTTCCCTCAACATATAAAATCTTTCTGAAATTAAATAACAGCATCAATCCTTGTCTATTGATTATATACACAACATCCTTAGTGAGAGTTGGGGAAAGGTGTTTAATATCAGAAAAATTGGATTCACCAATGGCTTTTATTGGACCGCAAAGGGAGATGAGTGGGGGTGGCAGGAGCTTCGCCCAAGTGCTTTGTCAAAATAAACGTCCCAGAATGCACTGGGCTCACACAGAGTGCTACATGGGTACGACCATCATCTTCGGCCATCAATCATCATCATCATCAAAGTGATGCAGCTCACAGCATTGGATTGGGCGCATATTCGAGCACACGGCTGGCTTCGGCATTAGACCCGACGCAGTCAGTGAGGGAGGGGGCGAGTTAAGGGTTAGGCATACTAAAACGGCAGGAATACAGGGAAGCATGCCCGCTCTCACTGCTGTTCCCGGTGGGATGTACGGTGTAGCCCGGGTTCATTGGGGTTTTAGCTGCGAGGCAAACTGCACATCTCGCAGTGCTCAGTGCCGGGTTGGTTCATGAAGGTGCAGTGGAGGCAGGACCACACAGCTGAAGAGGACTGTGGGAGAGGTGGACCACCCATGGCATAATCCAGAGATCCCGATGACTGCCCTCCAACTGTGCCTTAAAATGACAAGAAACACAATGAACTCCATTAGCCTAAAATCTTAAAAAGAAAACCTGAAACCACCGCGTTTATTTCACTTATAGACCCTTTACACAAGACTGTTATGAGGCGTTTCAAGAGTTCACACTTAGCTGATAATCAAAGCTTATTTGGCATGCTGTCCCAGGAGAGAGCCCTGAGCTCGTAATATCCTTGAGCCCGGGGCTCCCTCCTGTTAGAAGGGCGAAAGGGGAGTTCGAGCTCAGGTAGGTCTCGAGAACTCCCCTGCTTGTCGCGTGAGAAGTGTAAACTAAGTTTATATTGGGTGATAATTTGTTTTAGTCGATTGGCTATGGTTTGTTTTTGGACGGTGGGAGGAAACCGGGGAACCCGGGGGAAACCCACGCGAACACTGGGAGAACATGTAAACATGTAAAAAAGTGGTGTTCTTGGTGTGAGGCAACAGTGCAAGCCACTGGGCCACCGTGTCGCCCTATAAGAAAAGGGGGAGGAAGTAGGGGTGGAAAAAAGAGGCGGGAGCTTCAAGACGAAGATTACTGGAGTGAAAAACTCAGAATTTTTATACTGCTTCCGTAATCATCTAATAGGGCAGATTACGGAGCTAATAAGGAGCCAGGTCTGTTGATCATAAGCACGTGATCCTCTCAAAATTAGTTTATGAATAAACCACACTTAAAGGGTCGCGAAACACCAAAACACATTTGAGATGTTGAAAGTCATTTATGTGTCCCACATTTCAAAAAACACTATTAGGACACTTCTGTTTCACAAAAAAATAGAAAATTGGTTGTTTTTGCGTTATTTTAAACAAATTCGTTCTTCTGGTTAGAAAAGAAATTTTAGCGATTAGATTCTTATGTGAATTCATACCTTGATCAAAATGATTTAGTTACTATGTTTACAGTATGTTAATATCACTACAATATTATGGACTGAAAGATCTGCTGTAAATGCTGCTCTCCAAATGTAAACATGTAAACGCCTTAATCAAACTATTACCACTGTGTATGATTTTTGCTGCATTTTGTTACAGGATAGTCTATACACACAGCAATTTGACGATATTCTCTGTATCTACCAAGGTTTTTTTGCCATATGGTGTGCGGTATCAAAAATTCCATTAAAACTACACTCTTCCAGCAATTCCTCGCATCCAAAATCTTGTTTGTCACAGAGCGCAAGCATGAAATGTTTCTGAATAAAAGTGAAAGTGCCGAACTGCAGTTAGAGTCGACAAAGAATAAAACACTTGAAAGTACATAAAACTTCAGAGGAAACGTGAATAGTGTGTTGACGCAAGGATGTTAATCGAATTATGTGCTATAACATGTAAAACAGGATCATGAAAGGAACATTCAAAAAGCAACTCATGTAAACACCTTAATCATATCATTGTCTTATTCAGCTTAAGGCAAATAATCAGATTCTAGCTGCCTTTATCAGTCTCACACTTTTTTTTTCAGCAAATAGGATTTTTAAAAAACTGATTTGTTGTACTCTCCCATTCACTGCGCTCTGAGTTTTACTTTGATGACTTCCGCCATGCCCTTACAAAACGCACTTGAGGCAGATGTAAACCTGATCCCTTAAATCACTTCAGGAGGTAGTCTGGGTTTGCATTCCAAATTAAACTGGACATGTCTAAATGCATCTGTTTATTAAAACCACATAATATATATAAAATGTATTCCTTCTAAAATGTAAAAAAAACTAAAACCTGAAAACAGTGTTTTTTTTCTTCATTTACAAAAGGAACAACGTTTTGTTTAGGGGATGGTGTGCTAAACACTAACTAATGAAAACCCTTTACAATTTCGAATAATGCCTTGTGTGTATCTGCATGACAACAATTGATGACTTGAGTGATGATGTCTTACTTGAACAAAAGTGAAGCACAAAGCCTCTTGTAGCCTACATTTTAAAATCATTTGCATGCTAAATAACATATAAAGCTCACAATTCCTTAAAAATACTAATAATTAAACAGTGTGATCTGTCTGATGCTTAAGTCAATGTAAATTTGCATATAGTGCTGGATTTGAAGAGCAGATTTATATCCGTTAGTAGAGACAAAATTATGTGGCCAAATGTAAATCAGAACGTTATCAGAAATCAATCCGGTCAGAGAAAACAGACCCTAACAGAAAACAAACGATTTCTTTATAACACTTACTGCAGAGTTGCTCAATTGTGGCCCACTGTTCAGATTTCTTCCAGGTCTGAGCCAGCTCCTCATTGGATGTCTTCACTGCATCCAGCAGAAGGCCAATGCTGTCCTGTTGACATAAAGGAGAGGATGTAGATGTCATTTAAATTACGTGTGCAAGAATTACTTTTATTTCTTAGTATTTTTATATAACCAAAAAATGAAAATGGCACAATGTGAGGAACATAAAAACAGAAAGAATTACAGTGTTATAGTGGGAGCTTGATGTGTGTAGGATTATATATTATATCGGGACTATATAGCCATGGTTCAAAAGACATGAGATATGTGGAGTTTTAAATCAGCTCTATTGACCTTATTCTAAAATGTGCCTGTTTTTGCAACTGTTTTAGAACTTCAGATTCAGTCGCTTACGGGAGAAATGACCAGGAATAATAAACTGCAGAAAACAGCCAAACTACCTGATCTACAAACAAATGTTTGCATGACTATATAGACCAAGTAGAATAATATAATAAGAAAATATCAGTTTGCAACATCAAACAGCAAAACGAGCAGTTTTTAACATCTAAAAATGAATGGAAGTGAATGAGACCGGAAGTCTCGAGCCAAAAAGATTCAGATGGCTGCGCCTGCTCGTCGACAAAGAATAAGGTGAATATCTATGTTTGTAATTTGTTCATTTTATTTGTTCATATTATGCAGGTTGCACTCCCAACCAATCTAAAACTAATAAATCATTTTTAAATAGAGCTATTCAAGTAATCTGGTGAAAGTGTATATATATATATATATATATATATATATATATATATATATATATATATATATATATATATATATATATATATATATATATATATATATATTTATATTTATATTTATATACATACACACATACACACACAAACATACACACACATATACATTAGGGATGTAACGGTATCAGAATTTCACGGTACGGTAATACCTCGGTATGAATGTCACGGTATGGTATTTATTGAATCATTTACAGGAAAAAAAAACTTTTGAAAATACTCCAAAAAAGTGCCAAAAGTGTCAATGACATACAAATTAGCCATCTATCTGTTAGCTTTGAAACAGGAACTTCAATTTTAATAACAAAAAATTATTAAACCATGTAAAAAAATAAAGTTTCAATTTAGTATTGTTGAAAACTCATCACATTTAACATTTAATCACTCACTCACTTAGATAGAGATGGGTTTAAAGGAAAATTATCATATAACTAAAATCTGGTAAAAGCTGGGATCTCTGGGTATTTACAATGTCCCCTACAACAGAAAAAAAAACCTCTCATTTGGGACTGAGGTTTCTGGGACAAGAGAGATATGACTTGGTCCAGGTTGACAGCAGTGGGTAACGTTGTGCATTGTCTTTCCCCCACTTGAGAAGACAAACCATGAGTGAGATAGAGGTCTCTTTGCGGTACAAGTCAATGTCTGCATCAATCTGAACAGTGTGCTGTGTTTCTGCAGTCCCCATGACTGTTATTAGTTGTATTCCCCAATTTGCAGGCACGTGCACACATAGGGCTCAACCTGTGCAGTGCGCATGCCCTTTTTAGTCTTGGATAGAAAATGCCCTTCCAAAACGATCAAAAGTGCCCCCGCGACGCGACACAACCTCCGTCCAGTCCAGCCCTTCAGTATGCGCGCGACAACACCTCTCGAGTATGCGCGCTCAACCCCCCCTCGGCGCTTTACAATACGCGCGCCACAACACAGCTGATCAGAACGCGCGCGACAGCACCGCTATTCAGCACGCGCGCGGCGACAACACCCGCTTTAGGTTCGATCATTTCCATCTTTTTTTCATCTCCGCTACTAGCAGCACACTCCATTTCCACATTACTGGATCTGTAGCGACAACAGACCGCAAAGGATTATGGCCACGCCGGGGCTGATGGGAAATGAAGTTTCAGCTAGCTCCCGTTCGCTTCATTCGCCTGAGCAAATTTTCTCAGAAGACCTATAGTTTTACCGAGTCATACGACTTCGGTAATATCGAAAAAATTTAATATTGCGGTATGACGGTATTTACAATACCGTTACATCCCTAATATACATACATACATACATACATCTATCAGAGGTCGTGTTAACTGAATATTTTCTGTCATTGACTGATTTTTTTTCAGCAGTGACAGAAAAATCTGAAGGTGATCTGTCATTTTGTCAGATTATAGTGAGGGGGATCTATTGTAATTTGTAGTTAACTGTAATTCCCACTCTTGTCCAGCTGATGGCGATTGTCCTTGTTTTGTCTCCTCTTTGTCACCGCTGCATACACTTGAGAAAATCTCACAGCAGCTGACTGTGAGACGTTTCTTTAAAAGGCCAAATAGATGCAATATTAATAATAAAGGTGAAAAAAGAGGAAGTGATGCAGTGGACGATGAAGAACAAACAGACATAAATCCTCAGTCGCCGACAGCTGTTAGTTACGAGCCAACCCAGAGGAAGCAAGGAGGTCAGGTGCTTTGGAGTGCGTTGTAAGCAGAGGGGTGCAGAAGGAGCGCAAGCTGTAGTATTTTTTCCTCTGTGAAACGAGTGCTTGCAGGTTCGGGAAATGCCACATTCAGAGAATCAAGCAAACTTAGTTCTGATCACAGCCTTAGGAGAAATGTTTCCTAACTACAAAACGCTGGCTGAAGTTGCGCAAGTAATTCCGGTCTTTGGTCACGAGACAAAGAGGCAAAGACACAGAATTTAATGACAATTGCGTCTGCATCAGTCTCCCTTGATGCGTTTGATTACGCACAGGCAAACACCTAGTTCAGGTCGACGCAAGAGGAAGTTATGAGTTAAGGCAGATGGGAATTTTTGTTCATTTGTCAAATAAATAAATGGATAGTTTAGCCTATATGCTCTACGTGCAAGTTCATTATTAAAATATGAATGAAAAACGCAATTAGAAAGTTTGCAAATTAAATAACGATCAATAATAGGTTATGATGGAAATTTTACAACCCTCTCCCTCAAAATGACGGACAATGAGAAAGTCCAACACGACCTCTGATATATACATAGATGCTCTGGGATATACCAAAAATAGAAAATATCAGATTCTTCCAATATCTCGAAGACCTAACAAATATGATGAAAAACTCACCTGTAAGGGCATGACCTCGTTGGTGACAAGAAAGAGAAGCAGATGGAAGTCTGAGACGATGTCCAGAAAGGAAGTGGAGGACGTACACTGGGAAAGATACGTTGCTAAACTGTGGAAATCCTGCACAGACACATTTTTAGGAGAATATTTAACAAGAATTTCTTCTAGAAATTGGATTTACAAAAAGTAGAACAGTGTAGTGGTCACATTTAGCAAAATAAGATGACAGAAATCTCCACATGCGACAACCTTAAAATATTCTTCCTTGACTGAAGAGAGACTTTTGAACAGTAAATTGGTACCTGAGTCTCTCCCAGAGCATCTCTGTTCTCAATGGGGAAGCGAAATGTGGAGGAGAATGTGAACACTGGGTCTTTTGGGAAAGTGGTGGTGATCTGAAAAAGAGGTTTAAATAACAAAATCACTAACAAATAAAGCTTAAAAATTCCAGCTTTTTACAAACATAGAATCAATCTAGAAAGGGTATTTGTTCACAAAATTACTTCACCGGCAACACTTTAGCTGTGGCTTTTTATCTGGGACATAAAGGCTGAGTGTCTAGACTTTAAAAGAGCAAATGTAGTTCTAATATCAATACAAGTACTTACATCAATAATCAAGTACTCCACTGGCAGTGGTCGGGCTAAATGTGTGATGTCATTGCCGAATTTGTCTTTGTCCTGGAGGTGGAAAAAAAAAAAAAAAGATTTGAAAACATGACCTTTTTCATGCCTCACTGACAAATAATCCCCATAATTCCTGTGACAGACGTGACACTGATAAGACTGTTTATGCCCAAAGCAACAGAAATATGAACCATCATTCACTCTGTTAAAAGAAATGTGACAAGCTCAAGTTAAAGAAAAACTCAGACTGTTCAGAAACATCATTCAAACCCTACATGTGTGCAGCATGGTTACTGTTACATGCTGGAACAGATGTAAAACTGCTCCACTGTACATTTCTAAAAGTGTGCATGTATACTTTTGTTTTTTTAAATCTGCAGACAGTAAGGTTTAAAAATATATATTGTACTAATACTCAGCAAAATGAGTTTAACTTAACCCTTGTGTATTGTTCAAATTTACCACCCTTTTATTAGGCTGGTGGCTGTTTTTGACCCGTTGACTTTCATTATAACAATATTTTTTAATAGCCAAGCCTTGACACCAAATAGTCATGCATTTTTGATTGTTGGTGGTTTTCCCTGTTGGTAGATGTAATTTTTACGGTTTTTCATCAGTTGTCACCATTAACTCTTTAGATGAACAGGGTTTCTACAGGTTTCACAAACACTTTAAGACATTTTTAAGACCATTGTGAATGAAATTTTAGACAGGGCTAAATGCTAAGGTTTTTTTTTTTTTTTTGAATATCTCAATTAGAAAAGAATTTCACTTACCCTATCAAAAATTATTAAAATTGAATACATTTAATAATGCAATAATACTAATTTTGTTAGATTTTTTCAATCAATTTTCAAAAATATCCACTCACAAAGCCTACAACCTTCATCAAGAACAGAACAAAACATAGCTGTCAATTACTTCAGTCTAAAATAATAATAATAATAATTTAATAATCAATGATATAGGTCAGGTCAGTATCCTCGGCAATAAATAAATGGAGAACTTTTAAGCAAATGTTATTGTAGGGAAAATAATTAATAGCTTTTTTAAATAGAAGGTTTTATCAAGATTGGAATTGTTGGTGATTGTATGGGTGTTAATAGCCATTTTGGGTAGCTATAGATTAGATTAGATCCAAATTTGTCATTACACATGTACAAGTACAACGCAATGAAATGCAGTTTAGGTCTACCAAGGAGTGCAATAGCAGCAAGTGCAGGATATACAGTTGAAATGTAAATTATTTGCCTCCCTTTGAATATTTTTTTATATTATTTCCCAAATGATGTTTAACAGAGCAAGGAAATTTTCACAGTATGTCTGATAATACTTTTTCTACTGGAGAAAGTCTTATTTGTATTTTTTGTTGTTTTTTTGTTTTGTTTTTTAGCTAGAATAAAAGCAGTTTTTATTTTTTTAACATTATTTTAAGGTCAAAATTAATAGCCCCTTTAAGTTATATATTTTTTGATAGTCTACAGAACAAACCTAATTCAATAACTTGCCTAATTACCCTAACCTGCCTAGTTAACCTAATTAACCTGGTTAAGCTTTTAAATGTCACTTTAAGCTGTATAGAAGTGTCTTGAAAAATATCTAGTAAAATATTATTACTGTCATCATGGCAAAGATAAAATAAATCAGTTATTAGAAATGAGTTATTAAGACGATTATGTTTATATACGTGTTAAAAAAAATTTAAAAAAATAAACGGAAAAATAAACGGGGGCTTATAATTCTGACTTCAACTGTGGGTATAAGTTATAAAGTGCAATTATAAAAAAACTATAATGATATTTACAGAGTGATGTACTCTGAACATTATATACAGGTTGTATTAACTATAGACAGAGATTTACAATAGACGAATACATGTACAGGTTGCTATTAATAATCAGAATTATACAGTACACGAACTAAGGAAAATTAAGACCTGTTAAAATAGATTTAAGACCTTCAACAGAACATTTCAGTAGATTTAAGACTTCAAGGCCTAAAACTTAGCTTTTGAAGAGAGAAATCTGTCTGAAAGCAGAAATCTGTTATTTTAAATTGCAATAATATCACAATACTACAGCTTTTATTAAATCAAATAACGGGATATCTAGAGGGAACGAGGATTAAAAAGAATGTAAAGTCAAAAACACTTACATGGATTAAACCTTTGAATGATATTTATTGTGCAAGCATATAATTCCTAATTGCATGCAGCATACACATTTAGCATCACGCTATAATGACTGACCATCTTTAGAAGCGTTTTATTCAAGTACCTTATAGAAGACATCAGGGACGTACTGCTCCGTGCTGGACTCTTTGGCATAGCCCAGTTCAGGAGCATCTCTGCAGGGCAGTAAACACTCGTCCCTCACCAGAGCCATGCACTGATTGGACACCTGATACCCTTCAAAGTGCACCTGGTTATCGGGACCACCTGTCAACACACATACACACAAAAATACAAATACTAAGAGTCAAAACACACTCTATTTTTCAGGAAACTAATTTCTATAAGCTGTAAATGTGTTCAGTAAAATTTACAGAGTGATTTATCAGCCTTGAACCAAATAGGACACAGCCCTCTGAAACAACCAAGATGCTTCAATTTACAACCCCACAGTCGAACATAATAGCAGTAGTAAATCTTGTGCAAAGGAGGAAGCCGTGTACCTGTTGCCACCACTGTGACAAACTTTGATCCAAAATGACCATCTGGGGAAAGCCGACACATGTTGGCTTGCTGATTCTGAAAGTGTCCAGCAGTAATACACTCCTCTGCACTCAGGAAGTAGGAATCCTGAAAAAGGCAACATGCATCTATTGATCAGTAATGGTCTAAGCAGTTAGTCGAGGCTCATCTTTCACCAGCCAACTCACCTTGTTTCTGGTGTAGCGGACAGTGCCTATCCTGGTGTCCTCTGACAGCAGATCTGTAAAAATCCACCCCACCTATAGAAAACATTATTGTAGTTATTCATTTTATTCAATTACTCATATTATTATTTATTGGCAAGCAACTTCACATGGTCAGGCGGAAAAAATGGGTCACTGTTATCATCCATCAGAGTAGCTTGAAGGCATCATATGGAAGCCATAGAGGTGTGGAGAGAGAGGAACTCTAAGAATCCCATTTAAGAGCCTTGTGGGATAGGTGAATACACTGTGGCACATTTACATTTGGGATTTATAAATCCATATTTTGAGGTTGGATTGTTTTGGTGCAGCTCCACCATAATAATAAAACATTATTCAACGAAGTACAACACAATTTAAGGCCATTTTCTCATTTTTCTGTAATGACTAGGGAGAATGTGACTTTTTTTTTTTTTATTTAGACATGGAAAAGGTCTTTCACCTTCCGCAGGCCCAGTTTGGCAGCTATTTCCTCGACTGCATCTGCTTTGGGATCTTCAATCAATTCCAAGCTGTTCTGAGTTGCAATCTGATAGAGAACAGATTAGTATAATCATATCTGATCTAGATAAATCAAAATACAACAGCTACGAAGTGTGAACATGCACAACTTTGACAATAATTGAAAGGGATAATTCACCCAAAAATTGTAATTTACTCACCCGCAAGTGGTTTCAAACCTTTTGAGTTTCATTCTTATGTCTAACACGAATGAAGATATTTTGAAGAAAGCTGTAACCACAGACTTCCATAGTAGGAAAAACAAATACTGTGGAAGTCAATGGTTACAGGTTTCCAGCTTTCTTCAAAATATCTTTTGTGTTCAAAAGAAGAAAGGCATTTAAAGAGGTTTGTAAAAGTAATCAAGTAAAAGGATGTAAATAATAAAGATTTTCATTGTTGTTTCAACTATCCCTTTAAGAACAAATTGGACAACATGGCAGACATCAACAGTGACGTTTTCTCCCTGATCAAATTATTTTTGATGATGTCCAAAACCCGTTTCTGAAGGGGTACTGTCCTGCAGAGTTTAACTCAAAGCTGAACTCAACACCCCTGATTAAACTAAGATCTTCAGACTCTAATCATCTGTGTTTGGACACCTCTGGATTGAGCTGTATGGTACAACAAAATGGTCTGAATATTCAGATTCTTATTTTATTTAATGCCATGTCAGAAACAATGGCTATTTTCATGGCAAAAAACATTTAATTAATAAATATTAATCTATTAATAAATAACAATAACAAAAAACAACAACACATTTTTGTACATTAATATATGATAAAAAAAACTATATTTGCCTAGTGACACATTGCTAAATATCTCAAGCGAGTTCATTTCATTAAAAACTCTTCTGCAGTCATTAAAAGCAGGACAGTCTAACAGAATGTGTTTTACAGTAATAGGAATTTTGCATTAAAAAAAAAACACTGAGTGAGGTCTTCACTTTTAAGCAAAAAAGCTTGGGTTAAAGGAGGCTGCAAAATGAACTAAAATGATTTATATATTCATTACATTCTGACAATGAATAATACTGTGTCATGTCTAATTATGTCAAGGTAAAAATCACGTTTAAATTTTAAAAAAGGAAAAACTACAATCAAAGCATAGTTCCAGAAATGTTGAGAAAAAAATCTTGAAATCAAAAATGCTGAAAACCTCTTGTTTAAATATCAGTCTTCTATTGCCCTCTTGTGTTTATTCAGCAGCAGTGCAGACAAAAGATCAGATATTGCTTTAAAAGTTATACTTAATACTATTTTTCTAAAATGGGCACTAGAGTAGGATTTGGCCCAAAATCTAAATCTCAATAAATTGAACGTTTTAACTCTATTATGATTAATAAACGATTGTTTTTTTCCCCTCATAGTTCACGAACAAGTTTTGTACTGTAAAAACACTCACTTTGAGTAAAGGACGCATTATCTGATTTTAAAATAATTAAAGGAAACACATACTATCTACTATTTATGATTATTTATTGAACATCAACGTCGAACAACTGAAATTAAAGCACACATTGCCCAAAACCAACACTCCTTTTTTCTGATAAAAAGTGAAACTAAATAACTTGCACTTTTATGAAACTAAATAATTTTTTTTAATGTTTTTATATTAAAAGTAGAAAATAAGCAGTATGTCTTCTAAATAAAATAACTCTTGTATATCCTGTAAATATTTCAAATATAAAACAATATTATATTTTTATTGCAATAGAAAATATGCCGTCTGAAGGAATCTCTGAGTCAGCTTTCAATCATCGTCAATGTAGCGCAAACGTGTGACGTATAGTTACAGTTTTTGAAAGGTGAGCGGGTATGCGACCGCACCAAACCATACCCATGCACTTGACGAAGAAGTATAAATCAGCCTTAACAGAGCGATGTTACATGACTCCACATGCAGTAGGGAATGTATTTGAAAAAAATTTACCTGTAAAAATTAGATCGATTATAAATTCTGAATGTAGATTTCGATTACTTTTCAATTAATCACCCAGCCCTACACTAGAAGACGACAAATTTTGTGTCAGATCGGAATTCCTCACCTGAGGAGGTTCATAAATGGCAGCAACCTCTGCTCGAATGCCGAGAGGGATGTCTTTGTGCTCGGTGTAGCGTCCGTACAGGTACCCCATCCGCTGGTTTCCCGTCTTCCTCCAGAAGTCAAGGAAACGGTCAGCAATAGTGTGGTTCTCAAACATGATATTATCCACATGCCGATATTTCTGTAACATAAGATTTCATCAGGTCAAACCAAGGACAGTAATAGGACACCGTCCCTCAGGGAGCGCTCATTTACTCGCCGGACCAGCAAACAAGAGATGCAGATGTCTTCAAAGCTAGAAACTGACGAGCAAACAGGTTTTCTGTGTGCATTGTAAGAGTGAGATGAAAGTAATGTTAATGGGGAGCTGGGAACCTGTCTGTTGAGAGTGATGGCGCTGGGCTGGCACTTGGTACAGATGCCCTCTGGCCAAGGCGGATGCCCCTCACAGCCCGATTTAATCTTACAGCTGATATTCTCAAGCGCCACAAACTTCCCCCTGAGGAATAGAAAAACTTGCTTAAAATCACTCTATTCCTGATGTCCATTTCAGGGAAGTTTTGAAAATTCCCAGAAGCACTTACTTGTCTGCTCCTCCGGTGAGTTTCCGGATGTAGGCATGAAAGGACATGTGTTTGACCGGAGGGTCAAGATGGTTCAGATAGTCTTCATCAAATGGCTATTAAAACAGAAATATGGAAGATGAAAGAGCAAATGTAAATGTAATGCATAACTATGTGATCCAGTAATGCACAAGCCTTGAACATGCATAGCCGAGACTTAAACATCTTTGATAACATGGGGCAAGTTAATTATCAGGAAATTAATATTTGAAGATAATTAATTTATATATGTAAGCAACTTGAAGTTTTAATCTTCATTTTAGCTATTGGAGTGTATTTCTCTTTTTTTAAATAAATAGTTTTTCAATAAAACTTTTTAATTTGCATGCAATTTGAAAAAAAGTTTCAGGAGCCTGTTTCAAAATAAAAAATAAAGTAAACAAGTAAAAAAAACAAAGTAAAACAAACAAACAAACAAACAAAGAGTGATTTTGGAGTTTACTACATTTCAGTTGTATTACTGGGCATGTAATATAAGAGCACTTTCGTTTGGGTATAAAGACGGGTTAACAGATTGGGGTGACATGAAAAAAAAGTCATGTTCCCCTTCATCTTGGCCTGCTTTACTTAGCTTTATCTGCTCCCCCATATCTCAATTAAACAATCCAGTGGTTTCTAATACATTTAAAATTTAGAAACAGGTTAGAAAACACTTCAAGTGGCAAGCATGTTCTGTCTTAAGCCCACTGACCGAGAATCACTCATTTATCTCTCCTCAAATTTCAGGTCTGGTCTAATTAAGGGATTTATTATTTTTTTTAAATATTTACAAGCTCTCAGTTTTGCCCAAACTAATTTTAGATTATGTCCCCCCCATTGACCCCCTAGTAGAAATTTTGTTTCCACAAAACCAATTTATGAAAGATGGAATTTCAGTAATATATAATAAATTGTCTCAGTTAGAATGCGAAGTTTCATTAGAGCATCTCAAAATGGCATGAGAAGAGGATCTCGGAGCAGAAAATAAAACTGGCAATGGGAGACATCAGGCATGCTTTAATACAATTTAAGGATTCTGAAGATTTTCCCTTCTGTAGACCCACTGTGTGATAGCTGCAGTCAAACCCCGGCATCGCTCAGACACATGTTTTGGAGTTGTCCTATAACAATTAATTATTGGATTTTGGTTTTCAATTAATATCAGAAGTGGTGGGAGAACAAATATAACCTGGTGATTATTTAAGCTATACTTGGTGTTAGTGATTAGGCAAAATTATCTAAAACTCAACGTACAGTGATTAGATTTATAACCTTTTTGGCACGTAGATTGATTTTACCGAATTAGAAACAAAAAGATCCTTCACGTTGCTCCACAGTAATAAAAAATGTCATGTCTTGCCTGCAACTTGAGAAGCTAAGACTTTCCCTTAAAAATAAAACAAGAATTTCCATGTAATATGGAATCCATTTATTGAGTAATTTAAGAAGCAGTGATTAAACCCTAGTACAAACACCGCAAATTCCCCCCTTATTAAGTTCATTTATTTTTTTTTCTGTCTGTTCTTTTCCTCTTCCCCCAACTTTTCTCTATTTTTTTTGTTCTCTTATACCTAACATGATGTTACCAATTTTTGTTTAAAAAAGAAAAAAAATACATGTAAAAGTTATAATTTGTCCTGATGAGAATTTTAAAAACATTGTTTCAATGTCATATGCAAAATACAAAAATGTGTTTTCTCAGCTCTGTGTGAATGGGGAGAATCACAAGTTCTTACCTCTAAAGGTACACAGTGCACACATTTCCCCATGGCACCATGCCGGCACCTGAGAAACAATGACAGAGAATCCTTGTAAACAAAGTATTCTGCAGTCCTCATTTTGCACCAAATTATACACTAAGCTCCATAATGCAATAGCTTTAAAGGGGTGGTCCAGAGTGTATTTTTAAGGCTTGATTGTGTTTATAAGATGCAAAGCTTCATTTGTAAAAGAAAACCATGTTATATTTTTATACATCTTACTTTAATTACATACAGCTACTTAGCTAACATGAAAACGACTGTCATATTTAATGGTTCCCTGAAAGCCCACCCTCAAGAGGCTCTGATTGGTCAGCTAACATAATGTGCTGTGATTTGCGGATTGAGTCCACGTCACCAGGAAGCATTACGACTAGTCATGCCTCTACTGATACTTCCACTAATGCCTCTGCTGTGTAAATACTGTCAGACATTGTGAGCCTGAATTAAGACAGAAAGTGGAGGACACAGGTGAACCTTATGCTTGCTCTCTAAAATAAAACCTGACAAGAGTCTTTCATATATATTTGAGTTATAAGCATGTGTAAGTAATATGAAACATATTCACATATCTTTTGCGAGTTTGTTATTTGAGATGAGAATGCAGGGAAAGCGACCGCATAAAGACACTGCAGCGCTGGTGAAGATTGTGGCTGTTTACAGCGATTTGATGGATAAATATGAATTTGTAGCTAAATTGGTAACAGTTCCAAACAGCATTTCCCGTTGTTTACATTCTTGCTTACGTCCTTGCTACAATACACCGCTAATGTTAGAAATAGTGCATGTAATTGATCAATTTTAACAAATAAAAATACTTACAGGTTGTGGCTCAAAATCCACAGCTTATGGCCCCTATTATCAGGAGTTTTTAGCTGAATCCAGCACTGAACTGGGAGAGATTCTGGAAGCTCTCCTTTGTCAAATGCTAGCTATATATTTTTTATAATTCTCTGGAACATAATTAAAATTAAATTGTAAGCACTTCTCTCTTGGTGCCAAGTCCTTTGGAAGCCCAAATACAGAAACAGCAGAAGCTCTGTGGAAAAGCAGCGTTTGGACGACATTTTAGCTTTCTCAGCAATATCAATGCAGCGTCTCTGGCCATGCCGCTTCGCAGGGTGTGTGTGTGTAATCTAAAGCGTTTGTGACCTCACTTACCCACATGTGTTTTTTTGTATTGCCCAAACTTCGTTCCCTGTAAGCTTTGCTAAGCTAACTCTGTAAAAGCCAATGTCTCCCTTTGCACTGAACTTTGAGCGTCTTACATTTAAAGATGTTGTTTATGTTCTCACAGCTACATCACACATCAACTTAAGTTTAAAATATGATATAGTAGTGGACCACCCCTTTAAAATATGGAAGGAAAATAACTTAATAAACCCTGTCAAGACATGCAATAAAAAAAAAAATTGCAAGGCAGTGAAAAAAAAGAGAGGCCAACTCACAGCTGGGGATCTCGGTTTCTGTAGATCTTTCCCTCCTGCTTGGACAGATACTGGTCAATATCATCCTCTGGGATCTGTGGTGCAGAGTGTGAGCGGGATAAAGAAGAAGAAGAGGAGGAGGATGAAGGGAAAGATGGGAAAGAGGAAGAGGTGTGAGGCTGTGCTGTGTCCATGTTCTCACTGGAGGGTCCAGCTGAAGATGGGTAAAGAAAGAGCATGTCGCCATGCCTAAAAGACAAGAGAGAAAGCTCAGTCATCTTACTTACATAAGACTTCTTTGCTCACACATGCACAAACAAGTAAGCCAATCTCTCACAACAAGCACCCTTACTTGATTTTCAGCAGGCTGAGGGCTTTGTTTTGTGACAGGATCTCACCAGTCTTGTTCCGGTTCAGGTAAACTGAGAAGCCATTTGAACTAAAGCCAAACTCTTTGGCAACCTGGCAAGAGGATTGCAAAGAATGTCAAAAACAAGAAGTCAACAAGTCTTTCATTGTTCTTCCTTGAACAGATAAAACTAAAATAAAAGCAGCAGAGTAGTTCTCACAATAACAAAAATAATATGCTACTCATAATAACCTTTATTTTACTTTTACGGAATAGTGAGAAAATCATGATTTAGCCGGCAGCTAGCTCTCTGCAACTCTCACAAGGTCGCCCACTGAAGCTAAGCAGGGTTGCGCCCGGTCAGTACCTGGATGGGAGACCACATGGGAAAGCTACATTGCTGCAGCAAGTGGTGTTAGTGAGGCCAGCAGGGGGCGCCCAACCTTCGGTCTGTGTGGGTCCTTATGCCCCAGTATAGCGACGGGGACACTATACTGCTCCGTGAGCACTTTCGGATGAGATGTTAAACCGAGGTTCTGACTCTCTGTGGTCATTAAAAATCCCAGGATGTCCTTCGTAAAAGAGTAGGGGTTTAACTCCGGCATCCTGGCCAAATCTGCCTATAGGCTTCTGTCCGTCATGGCCTCCTAACCCTCCCCATAACAGAATTGGCTTCATCACTTCACCAATCAGCTGGTGTGTTGTGTGCGGTCTGGCGCAAAATGGCTGCCGTTGCGACACCCAGGTGGATTCTGCACACTGGTGGTGGATGAGGAGATCCCCCCCAATGTGTGCCTTGAATGCCTTGAATTGGAATTATTATTATTATTATCTTGATTTGAAGCAAAAATAAATTGTGATGCTTATTTTAGACAGAATCTTGCAGCCCTAACATACGCAACAACTGTAACTCAACAGGCTGGTCACACTTCAAACCAGACATAGTCCACTACCAGGTGGTTGTTAAATCAATATAAAAGAGAACCGTACATTAAAACAAGTGCAGTCTTAGAAACTTAATAAGAATCCATCATAAACTGAAGAGTGTCTATTACACACAAAACCCCAGCAGAATTCCCATGTCAATATTATGCATGCCTTTTTAAAAATGCAGTTTCTGTGCGCATTTATTTTAATCAGAAGATAAACAAGCATACATATCTCACTCATCCCTTACAACAAGAAATGTTAACATCTCGCTGTCTGTTTCCTGCTATTTAGTGCTAAATTCAAAGAGTGAGACGGTCTCAATTGATCGGCCGGCTCACTCTCCTCCCTCATGCTGAGAGACATGAATCTTTAATGGCTCCTGCAGTGTCTACATCAGACAAACACAAACCCTCTGCCTGTCTCAAAACAGCCTGCAGAATTTTAAAGCCTTCAACAGACCAAATCCTCTAAGACTTGCATATTAATAAACTCCTAATCAGTATTCAAGCTATAAAAGGCTAAAGATAAAAGACAAGGCTGGGGTAACAAGATCTAGTTTTATTTTGAAATATAGAAATGATCACACCAAGTATAATAAAGTATAATAGAGTCTATTTGAACTACATAATTATTATTATAAGCATTATGCTGCTTTAAATCCTCAAGCTCTTTCAATTTAGACATATTCTGAGTGGTTGTCAATGTCAAACAATGACAGAGGAAAAAATAAATCATCCAAAAAGTTTTTTTTTTTCCTTTGCACCACTAATCTTACAGTTTTGGTGTTTGCTAAGGATGCTCCTATCAGTATTTTTGCAGTCAATACTGAATACAGATTCTTTGTCATGGTGATCGGTCGATACAGAGTACCGATTGTGATTCTTCAAGCTTTATATAACTTTGTCATTGCATAAGCACAATTACCCTTCAAGTATGAGATCTCGCCTTACCCAAGATAATAAATTAAGGATGTTGCATACATGTAATGGTCAGTAGCAGCTTTAAAAAAAAAAAAAAAAAAAAAAAAAAAAAAAAAAAAAAAAAAAGAAAAGAAAAAAGATAAAACATTCAAAAAAATGGTATGACCAAGGACTAATAATGCAACTTGGAAGCATGGCTCATGTGTTGTAGCACTGCTGATGCATAACTAGGATGATTCATTCCAATTAAAATGCTTCATCAAAAGTATTTTCTACCCTGATGCATCTTTCTCTCTCCTTTCTGAACTAATACACTGTGATTTTTATTTCTTTCTGGTTGTATTTTTATTTTAAGTTATTTTCTTTGTACATTTATCATTTTCTCCCTTGTTTTTGGTATTTTATCATATAAAGACAAAATACTATTTGGACAAATATCCATAGTTCACAACAGTTAAATTAAAAACACTTCTAAAGGATTTATTAATGTCAAAAGTTATTTTTGAAATCAGAAGCTTTCTTGATCAATATATTAAATTGAATTATTTTGCTTAGAATTAGCTCATATTAACTACATATTAACTAACACATTACCTTATGTTAACAAATGAAACCTAATTATAGAAGTGGTACATTATCTAGTTTAATATACCTGATCTAACATTTTTATTATAATTTTTTTTTTTTTTTACAAGTTTTGCTATAAAAAGACATTTAGATGACGCATTTATAACTGAACTAAAATACATGAATACTACATTTTATTTTTGGGGCATTTTGCTCACTTTTTGCATCATTTTGGCCCCAAACCCTGATTCATTCCTGACTTTGCAGCAGAACAAACTCCGCCCGTCCTGCTTTGCAGCACAGTGGAAATGGGTGTCCCTGCAGCCCACATCTTTGAGACTGCAGTGTATGGACATACAGGTCTCCTTTTTCACAGCCGCTTCATTAATAAATAAACACGGAGCACTCAGCAAGAGTCCATACTGCCACTTTTTAGTGACAAACAGGAACTGACACTGTGCTTTTTTTTTTTTTCACCCAGAGTTATTCTCAGCTTTTTTATGGTCTGGTTATAATTGTCACTATTGCATAAGTGCTATCTGTGGTAAATAGTAACAGCTACTGTTGTAGCTTTATTGAGCAAATAAACCCAAGTATATTCAGTATTCAATCTTTGTCTTCATATATGAATTTAAAAAAATATGTATAAATATATATACAATAAAGTATAAATTATTAAAATATATATTCATCAAAGTGACATCCACCAGCAATCTAGTTTTCTCATGTGGTCTCCCATCCAGGTACTTACTGAGCACAGCCCTGCTTAGCTTCAGTGGGTGACCATGTGAGAGTAGCAAAGAGAGAGTTGCTGACACATAACCTGCTTGTCTACAAAGGCTAGTTGATTAACGCATTATTTCATTTTTTGAACACATATATTATATAAATGTAAAATGTAATTATGTTTGGGGTCTGTATCTGGATGGCTGCATTATTTTTACAGTAGAAACAGTAATGCTGTGAAATATTATTACAATTTAAAGGAAAAAAGTAAAAAAGTTCTAAAAAAATACCTTTTTAGGCTGTAATTTGCTGTTCTCCCTGTCATAAACATAGTCTTGTGTAAATTTTCATATATGTTGTTTGTTATTTACTTTATTATTTTTTTGTGATAGAATCTCAGTGTAACTAATCTATATATATATATATATATATATATATATATATATATATATATATATATATATATATATATATTTGTATTATTATTATTTAAATGTTTCATTTATTTTTACACTTACTGTTAAACGTCTTTACACCCACTTTCATTTTTTATGCTTTAAACTTAAAAGATAGCAACAGAATCTAATATTCATGGGATTATAGTGTAATATCCTTTAGAAATTACTCCAATATGCCAATTTGTGTCATTTAATATCAATTATTTATCAATATACAGGGTGTTTCAAAATAATACCAGAACTTTTGGGTTGATGTGAACATCTATGAACTTGGTTTCTACTGGAAAAAAACTTAGTTAAGTACTCTTCACACATATTCATTGATTAATTAAGCAAGGCTCCATCATGTTTCCGTGATTAAATACATATTTTCAAAGTTGTGGTATTCTTTATTAATTACACTGTATTATGATTATGAATAATGTTAAACATGCTGAACTGATTAATAGCATCATTTAAAAGATGTGATTGATTTTTTATAAATATATACAGCTGAATTTAAAATTATTAGCCCCCCTTGAATTATTAGCCCGTTTATTTTTTCCCCTAACTTCTGTTTAACAGAGATAATTTTTTCAACACATTTCTAAACATAATAGTTTTAATAACTTATTTCTAATAACTGAAATATTTTATCTTTGCCATGATGACAGTAAATAATATTTTACTAGATGTTTTTCAACACACTTCTATACAGCTTAAAGTGGCATTTAAAGGCTTAACTAGGATAATTAGGTTAACTAGGCAGGTTAGGGTAATTAGGCAAGTTATTGTATAACGATGGTTTGTTCTGTAGACTATCGAAAAAAACATATAGCTTAAAGGGGGTAATAATTTTAACTTTACAATGGTTTTTAAAAATTAAAAACTGATTTTATTCTAGCCAAAATAAAACGCATAAGATTTCTCCAGAGGAAAAAATATTATTAGACATACTGTGAAAATGTCCTTGCTCTGTTAAACATCATTTAGGAAATATTTAAACAAGAAAAGAAAATTCAAAGGGGGGCTAATAATAATGATAATAATAATGAATAATGATATTTACACAGAGAGAGAAAGGGATCCTACAGTGTCTTTAGATGAGATAAGAGCTGTTATTTTAGTTCCATAAAAATTTGAAAAAAAAAAAAACAAAAAACAAAATAATAATTCCCTTCTTGTACCTTCTTGAGGAAAGCTGCAGCTGTCTCATGTTTAGTAGAGCTGATTTTTTTCATTCCATCTGGGGACTGAATACGGACGATCTGTCAGTGAATAAACAAGAGGAAGAGAAGTTTCTGGTTACTGCAACAGCTTGCTGTTCACTCCTATAACCACCAACACATCTAGTGCAGATTTACTGATGCATAACAAATTACTTTAAATGAAACACTATTAGAAGAATGTAATTTATGACATTATTGTCATAACTGAATGATAATTAGCACAAAACAATCCAAAATAAATAAAAAAAATAAAACAATAAGGTTAAGTTGGCTTTATATTCGCATATATATATATATTATTTTTGAACAGTCATAACTTGACATGATCTCGATATTGTTTATTATACTACTTTGAATATTGGGTGTCAAATGGCATTTATCTAAATATGACTTCAAAACAACATTAGCTCTATTTAATTGACTATGAACTATGTTGTACTTTGATAGTCATTGGCTGCTAATATGATTTACCATTTAGAATTTGCTGAGAATACTTTTCTGAAATTATGTGATTAAGGAGTCCAAATGTGCAAAAATAAAACCAACTTTAACTCAATAAAAAACAGGTGGTTGTAGGGCAAACCATTGACATCTGACACTCAATAAACAAGCACTAAAGTCTCCACATACCACACGACTAGCATCATATTGAATGCCTTATTATATTATACTCCCGATCTCAGTGCTTTCACCCTTCATACAAAACCAAAACAACAGATCAAGAGCTATTCACAACACTTTAATAAGTTTCTCAGTGTCAATTTAATTCCCTGATAAAAGACTACGAGAAGCTTTAAAGTGTCCTATTTCTTCCTATTTTGAAGATGTCAGCTGAGGCGTTTTGGAACTATTAACGTTAGATAAGATGAATTTGCACGTTCATACTTTAATAAGCAGTTGAGATGAACTTACACTGACACATCTTATCTACATCACCTTGTGCCAAGCCGAATAAAGTCAACTTCAGCAGAAATTACACCCCCTAGCAAAATAGCATACATCAAACGAGAGCAATACGTAGCTAACACACACAGAGGCGTTGTTATTAGAGTTTGAATCGTTTCTAGATGCTTCTGCTTGAGTCTGATCATTAGCATAATGCTAACAATTCTGCTGCCTCATCACTGGATGACAGACTTCAGTCAAACTGTCCACATTCACACGCAGACTGACACTTACTATGCTTTCTGCCATGTTGATGGGATGAACCTTCCCTCCTGGTGCCGCTGAAATGAGAGCTGGCTTATTTTAATTTCGCTGTTTATCTGATCTGCTCGGGTCTATGCAGCGATGCCAAACTCACAGAGCCGGTGCTACATCTATATGCGTCCGGGCTATGACGGGATCCTGATTAAAGCCACCGGCGAGAAACAAGACTAATGTTGTGTTCCTGCATATGGTCATTTGTTTTAAGAAACGGCGAGAGTGTATTTTTTAAAATAACGAATTACACCTCTTTTCTTGAGAAACAAAGAATGATAATCATTCAGTTTTAGTTGTATGTTAATGGAATTTGCATTTTGGATAAAATCTAGTTTTATTGGCAATACTACTTTTGAATAGATATGAATACAGGGAACAGTGTATTAGTAAGGACCACCATGTTCTATGGTAAGTGAAAGAAGAAAAGGACATAACTGGCTCTTACTGCAGATGAACGTGAGGATGAGATGGGTTTTAGTGACAATGAGAATGATGCAAACTGGACATTTGATAGAGACAGTTCAGGTAAGTTAGCCCAGAGGCAGATAGGACAAGCATAGTGTAGTATATAGTATAATTTATACATAATGTTAGATAGCTACATTATTCTGATGCATCTGGATATAATAGACTTGTTATTTATTTGTTATATTTACTGGAGAATACATTTATATGTACTGTATGTTGTGTACATAATATTGATTATGTATAATATTGATAAAACAATATGTGTTTTGTTTTTAATAATATTCAGCAAAAAAGAATGGAATAAATGAAAGCAGTTTTAATATGAGTTGTTGGAAAGTGTGTATAAGGTGTCATTCATAAGTTCTGTGTTAAAGCTTATAATACTGCAACACTAATTAAATAATTATTCATTCATTTTCTTGTTGGCTTAGTCCCTTTATTAATCCGGGGTCGCCACAGCGGAATGAACCGCCAACTTATCCAGCAAGTTTTTACGCAGCGGATGCCCTTCCAGCCGCAACCCATCTCTGGGAATCATGCACACACAGATTCACACACACACTCATACACTACAGACATTTTAGCCTACCCAATTCACCTGTACCGCATGTCTTTGGACTGTGGGGGAAACCGGAGCACCCGGAAGAAACCCACGCGAAGGCAGGGAGAACATTCAAACTCCACACAGAAACGCCAACTGAGCCGTGGTTTGAATCAGTGACACAGTGACCTTCTTGCTGTGAGGTGACTGCACCACTACCTACTGCGCCACTACCTCGCCATAAAATAATTTTAAACAACAAAACTATTAATTATAAGGAAAGTTTACAATTTTAAATTTCTACGTTAGATCCACTGTTGGACGTTGTTGATATGATATTGCAACATATCATAAAGTACCTTAAAAAATAAACTTTTTCCAATTTTGTTTTTTACAGCACTTCAAGTTAAGCCATTTTAAGGCAAGGCAAGCCAAACTTTATTTATAGAGCACAATTTAATACAACCGTAGTTGATCCAAAGTGCTTTACAATGAGATAAAATATTTAAGAAAATAAAATAAAATAAAACTTGTATTAAAAATGTAAGAAAAGGAAATAAATATGTATATATTTTATACTAAAATGCAGATAAGAAATACATGTATGAGTCACTCAAAGGCAAGGGAGTAAGTCTTTAAGTTAGATTTAAAAGTATCCAAGGATGTAGAAATCCTGATGTTCAACAGGAGACTGTTCCATAGCCTTGGGGCCGCAACACAGAAAGCTCGATCACCTTTTGATTTGCAACGAAACAGAGGGATCGACAAAAGAAACTGATCATGAGACCTTAATGGTCTACGAGCTGTATATGTCCTTATAAGTTCACTGACATAGGCCGGGGCAGAATTGTGCAAAGCTTTATATGTAAAAAGAAGGATTTTAAAATCAACTCTGAATTTTATAGGAAGCCAGTGCAATGAGGCGAGGACAGGGGAGATATGATCTCTTTACTTAGTTCCTGTTATCAATCTGGCGGCTGCATTTTGGACCAACTGTACCCGAGAGAGTGTTGACTGGGGAAGACCAATGTACAAGGAGTTGCAGTAGTCCAACCGAGATGAGATTAAAGCATGGGTTATAGTTTCTAGATCTTTTTTAGAAAGAAATGGTTTAACTTTTGAGACCAATCTAAGTTGGAAAAAGCCGCTCTTCACAACTGCATTTACATGCTTGTCAAACTGCAAAAGTGGATCAAAAATTACCCGAGATTCTTGGCATGACTGTGCAGATTACTACTTAGAAATCCTTGCTGAGTTTTAATTGAATCGTCGGGAGCAGCAGGACCTAATAGGAGCACTTCTGTTTTATTTTCATTTAGTTGCAGAGAGTTATTGGTCATCCAGGTCTTAATGTCGGTTAGGCATAGGAAAAGATGTTCTAATGATAAATCTTTTCCTAGTTTAATAGGAAAATATAGTTGGAGGTCAAGTAGTTTTAAGAAAAGATAATTAGTCAAATATATATATATATTTTTTTATAGATTTCTCATAATGTGTGAAGTAGAGGGTTAACTAATGAAACCTTATTGGAAAGTGGTATCCAAGTATACTGTAGTAGTCAATATTTAACGTGGATCAAAAAAGTTTTTAAAAAATTTTCAAAGACAAGAATGGGTGCTGATCAATTAGTTTACGATAACTTTAATGAAAGGTTTTGATCCACTTCAAATGTTGACCACTAGATCTTTTTCCACAGGTGGAAGCATACTATTTATAAAAATTATTTAAACATTACTATTCTTTATTTATTTCCCTCGCCATGACTCTTACAAGAATGTCAGATGCATAAAAAACAAGCAAATCTTTTTTTCCTCTTTTTTTCAAGCTTTATTTTGATCTCATCCTGTAGAGAGAAAACGTCACTTCAGTCACCGCTGTTGTCAACCCAAACATGCTCTTAAAAGCATGAATACTCAATCTAAAATCAATATATGCACAATATAGGCCAGACAGCACAGAAAAACATCAGAATTCACAAGGACACAATGCTAACAAACATCATGTTAATTTCTGCACACTTCCTTGATAATTATTCCTTCTTATTCAAACCACTTCTGTTTGGTTTTATCAACTAAAAGAATGGGGGAGATGACTGTACGAGAAATGGGCTTTTTACACTGCAGAAGATTTAATGAAATCCAACACAAACAATGGATGACGAATGAATGAATGAATGAATGAATGAATGAATGAATGACTATAAAGTGGTGAAGAAAGTGCATGCAACAAACAGAAAGTGGGAAAAAACTCTAAAGTAAAATAAAGTTGTCTAAAAAATCAGAGTCAAGAATGTTTAAATGCTGCTACTGTACATGATCAAATGAGAATGAATAATATAATACAATGAAATGTACAAATGGAAATATATGATTGTAAAACTAAAAAGGGATGATGTTGAAGAAAAATATGACGATGAGGATGAAAAAATAGCACATAATGATCACGAATGAAAGAAACACAAGACACGACAGCCCAATACTGACTCTATGAGTCACCTGAGAGACTTTCTGAAACCGAAAGTACAGCCAAAAATGATTTCTAATGATGCGACTGTGTGTGTCACTGCATAAAGAGGTTGCAAAAGCACAAAACAACACTTCTTGATGGCATTTCTGCAACTTAAAAACAAAATAAAAAGAAAACGCAAACTTTAACATCTGCATTGATTACCCAATTGAAAAAAGTTTAAGTTTAATTTAGTGTCGGCCAGCAGAGGGTGTTTCATCTCTACAGGACTTTGATCTTTTCTTAAACTCGGTGAAGATGGACAGACGAGGCACCGAGGCACGTGAAATGAGAAGCCAGGCATTTCACGGGCACATCTCATGTTTTTTTTAACTCACTTTGAGGCTGTCTTGCTTGCGTAAGTTTTGTTTTTTGGGAAGAAAAGAATAGAAAAGAAAAGAGCAGCATGCTTTTCTAGGCAAACAGAATGCGGCCTGATGGGATCGTATACATCTTTCTCTTCTACAGTTTGAGCAGAACCTGTTCTTGAACTGCAAGAAAGAAAAGAAACCTGTGGGATGGATAGTCAGGTAGATTTTTTTTTCTTCTTTGTAACCATTTTTCCATTTTTATACAATAAACGCTGCTGTTTTTGTGTTATAAAAGTCGAAATGATCCACTTGGAGCCGATGGAGGACGTGGCAGAAAGGGGTCTAAATTGCACAAACGATGACAGGCTCAGATGATGCCATACTGAGCCAATTCGTGAAGCTCCAGATGGTTGAAGGCCTCCCAGGGGCAGATGACGGTGATGTCTGGAGGTAGAAAACACAGCGATATGAGTTCATCTGTCATTCGAAGGGTAATGTAAGCTGATTGAAGGCTAGTTATTGTTTAATCATGCCATTGATGATTCTCAGTATAAGAGCTTTGACTGACACACAGGCACTAATCATGTAGACAAGGGCGACTTAGCATAGATGTGATTCATATTGGCAAAAACACGTGAGGTGAAATGCAGATTAGACTTACCAGTGCCTAAACCTTCCATGCCGGGGATGTCATCTCCGAACCTGTTCAAATGAAATGAATTAAATACACAATGAAATAAAATAATTATACAATGACATGAGAGATAATATAAAAAAAATAAGAATAAATAAATTAAATTAAATTAAATGCATTACAAATGAAAAGAAATATATATATATATATATATATATATATATATATATATTTTTTTTTTTTTTTTTTTTTTTTTATAAAATAAAATGAAAATTTAAAAAGAAAATTTTAAATAGTTATAAAACGAAATGTAAAATTTAATTAAAGACAGGGCTTAACCAGCAAGCGAGGTAAGCAGTCACTAAGGGCCGCGGGTAACTCTTTTATACTATATATTATATATTTTCTATCATATGTTGTAAAATCTGTTCATAACTGTTAAGATTTGAACGTTATTACTTCTTTTCAACACCGGGGCCCCCATGAATAATGGAATGTTCCGGTTTGAGTGCTTCTGCCAGCCAGTGTTGATAACTTAGCAACTTTTTAGACCGCCCCTAGTGCCAAATAAAAAAAAGCGACTAGTGAATGTTTTTAGGTGTTGCTGGAGATTTTTAGAGACTCTCATTGTGTCCGTGCTGTACCATTCCTAACGTTACTCTTCACAACGAGGTGCGGGTGATGCCGACTCAAGAGCACTCAAAGGCGACACAGTACCACACACCCGTCTCTCACACCTGCAGCATTGAGAGCAGATCATTCCTCTGCATGTCTTCGGCAAATGTTTTAGCACCGGGAGCGTGAGGTCTTTCCCTGGTACAGTCAAACCGATCTGCTTATTTTTTTCACAGAGATTTTAGTGACACCAGCCTGCCAGCAATAAGAGTAAAGGCAGGTAGAGTAGGCAGGAGTGAGAATTTTGAGAACATTTGAGGAAAAAAGTAGAAATACAACAAACAACGAAGCGCAGCTTCCTCTGCCATCCTGCTGTCTGGCTAAAACAGCTGTTAGATGATGAGCGCTGAAACGGCCACCGAATCACAAACAGCAATTACCCAATTTATATGTAAAATGCTTTTCAATAATTTTTATTATTATTAAAATTTAATCACAGAGATAGCTAATTAACTGTACATCAGGGTACCCAAACTAGGCCCCCATACCTTGAATTGCTTAGGGCCCCCAAATCCCTAATTCCGCCCCTGATTAAAGAGTATATACAGTTGAAGTCAGAATTATGAGCCCCCCTATATTTTTTTTTTAATATTTCCAGAATAATGTTCAACAGGGCAAGGAAATTTTAACAGTATGTCTGATAATATTTTTTTCTACTGGAGAAAGTCTTATTTGTTTTATTTTGGCTAGAATAAAAGCAGTTTTAAATTTTTTAAAGCAATTTTAAGGTCACAATTATTAGCCCCATTAAGCTATATATTTTTTCAACAGTCTGCAGAACAAACCCTAGTTAAACAATAACTTACCTAATTACCCTAACCTGCTTAGTTAACCTAATTAACCTAGTTAGGCCTTTAAATGTCACTTTAAGCTGTATAGAAGTGTCTTAAAAAATTGTAGGCAAATATTTTGCACTGTCATCATGGCAAAGATAAAATAAATCAGTTATTAGAAATGAGTTATTAAAACTATTATGTTTAGAAACGGGTTGAAAAAAATCTCTCTGTTAACCAAAAATTGTGGAATAAAATTAACGGAGCTAATAATTCACGGGGGCTAATAATTCTGACTTCAACTGTATATATTTTTAAAAAAATCATTTATATAAATATAAAATTAAATGACAATTTATTAAATTACTTATTAAATAGAAATAATTAGATGCATTATTTCCTTTCAATAATATTCTGAAAATACATTATACATATTTTTAGAACGTAATCTTGCAGAATAACAAGATATATCCTTCTCATTGCTTTATTATTATTTTAGTATACAAAAATGTGTGACAAAAACGTTTTACTCTATGTCTCTTACCCTTGGATACCCTTCTTTGGGGGCTTGCTCTTGAACTGGCGGGTTTGCCTTTGCTTGAATTTAGGGGGCCCTTTGCGTGGTGTTGCGGGACCACCGGTGACTCGGGTGGCCGATTTGATCTCTGGTTTGGGCGGCTCAAGATTCATGGCTGTTGGTCACTTCTCTTTGGATTTGCTCCCCGTGATGTAGAGCTGAGGTAAATATAGCAAAAAGACTGGACTGAGTTTATATACACACAAAGATGTATTGATTTTTCTATAAAATGTACTTTTTTAATTAATTCTGAAAAAAGAATTTATTGAAAAGACATTTTTGACACATAAATATACATTGATTTTTATTCAGAATAAAAATTCTTTAAAAAATCATTTACGTTTCAGTTTCTGTTAAACAGAAAAGAAGATATTTTGAAAAGTGTTGGAAACCAGTAACCACTAACTATCATACTGTATATATATATATATATATATATATATATATATATATATATATATATATATATATATATCCACATTTTTTATGTTACAGCCTTATTCCAAAATTAATTCTAAAATTAATTTATTTCATCAAAATTCTACACACAAAACCTTATAATGACAATGTGAAAAAAGAGTTTTTGAAATTTAAAAATAGCTGAAAAAGCACATGTACGTAAGTATTCACAGCCTTTGCAATGAAGCTCTAAATTGAGCTCGGGTCCATTCTGTTTCCACTGATCATTCTTGAGATGTTTCAGCAGCTTAATTGGAGGTAACCTGTGGTAAATTCAGTTGATTGGATATGATTTAAAAAGGCTACACCTGTCTATATCAGGTCCCAGGGTTGATAGTGCATGTCAAAGCACAAACCAAGCATGAAGACAAAGGAATTGTCTGTAGACCTCTGAGACAGGATTTTCTCAAGTCACAAGGCTGGGGAAGGTTACAGAAACATTTCTGCTGCTCTGAAAGTTCCAATAAACACAGTGGCCTCCATCACCTGTAAGTGGAAGATGTTTGGAACCACCAGGACTCTTCCCAGAGCTGGAAAGGCCATCTAAGCCGAGTGATCGGGGAGAAGGGCCTTAGTCAGGTGATCAATAACCCGATGGTCACTATGTCTGAGCTCCAGCATTCTTCTGTGGAGAGAGGCTAACCTTACAGAAGGACAACCATCTGTGCAGCAATCCACCAATCAGGCCTGTATGGTAGATTGGCCAGACAGAAGACACTTCCCACCTGGAATTTGCCAAAAGGCATCTGAAGGACTCTCAGACCATAAGAAACAAAATTCTCTGGTCTGAAGAGACTAAAATTGAACCTTTTGGAGTGAATGCAAGGCATTATGTTTAGAGAAAACCAGGCACCACTCATCACCAGGCTTATACCATCCCTACAGTGAAGCATGGTGGTGGCAGCATCATGCTGTGTGGATGTTTTTTCAGCAGCAGGAACTGGAAGACTAGTCAGGATAGAGGGAAAGATGAATGCAGCAATGTACAGAGACAACCTGAATGAAAACCTGCTTCAGAGTGCTCTTGACCTCAAACTGGGCCAACGGTTCATCTTCCAGCAGGACAATGATCCAAAGCACACTGCCAAAATATCAATGGAGTGGCTTCACAACAACTCGGTGAAAGTCCTTGAGTGGCCCAGCCAGAGCCCAGAGCTAAATCCTATTGAACATCTCTGGAGAGATCTGAAAATGGGGGTACACCGTCGCTTCCTATCCAACCTGATAGAGCTTGAGACTGCAAAGAGGAATGGGCAAAAATTCCCAAAGACAGGTGTGCCAAGCTTGTGGCATCATATTCAGAAAGACTTGAGGCTGTAATTTCTGCCAAAAGTGCATCAACAAAGTATTGAGCAAAGGCTGTGAAAACTTCTGTACATGTGATTTTTCAGGTTTTTTATTTTTAATAAATTTGCAACAATTTCAAAAACTTTTTTTTACATTGTCATTATGGGGTTTTGTGTGTAGAATTTTGAGGAAATAAAAGAATTTAATCCATTTTGGAATAAGGCTGTAACATAAAAAATGTGGAAAAAGTGAAAAGCTATGAATACTTTTTGGATGTATAGAAATATAAATATATTTTTATTATTAGTGCTTTTTTATGAGTTTTTTTCTGTTGAACACAAAAAGGAGAATGTTGGAAACTGGTATCCTTTGACATTCTGAGTAAAATAATAAATAAAATTGTTTATTGTGTATAATTATATAGTATATGTGATACACACACAAATCAGAAACAAAACAATTTTCTTACATAGATATTTAAATATATAATATGTATCATATATATATATATATATATATATATATATATATATATATATATATATATATATATATATATATATTGTATCGAAATATAAACATTTTGTCAAATATATGCATGTATGTATGCAATCATATTTACATAATAAATTTACGCAGTGCACATATTTAAAATATGTCAAAAAACTTTTATTTTGGATCTGATAAATCGCAATTAATTTTTTCTCAGCACAAATTTTTTTTTCTTCAACATTCTTCAAAATATCTTCTTTTGTGTTCAACAGAAAAAAGAAACTCATAAAAAATATAAAACTCATAAAAGTGGTAAAACTCATAAAAGTAAAATGGTGAAAAGTGGGGAGTAAATTTGGATGAACTTTCTAGAATTTGACAAGGTCAGACGGGCATCTACTGAACATCTATGGCCGCCACTTCACCAATAATCCTCTTACTGATGAGTAACACACAAATCCAAATACATATTGGGCTGTAATTGAATGTCCAGGATGGCCCGTGCTCAAAGAGTGTGTGATGGGTAGGGTGACCTATTTAGGGTAATCCAGAGCGTGGATTAATAGATGTCCCCCATCCCAATATTGGCAATCTGCACTTGGGTTAATCTTATTAGAGCAGGGATAACAGCAAACATGCTGAGTGAACAGAAACAATGAGAGTCAAAATATGACCTTCAGGTTTATTCCATTATTACTAAATAGAACTGATGCCGTAGGGTTACTGTGGCATAGACATCTGTTGTTTTGTCATTTTTATGCAAGTAAGATAATATTGAATTTTCATGCTTATGTAATAATAATAATAATAATAATAATAATGATAACAATATAATAATAGGGGTTTATAAATATATTTAGCAAAAATGCATGAATTATTTTTTTTAATTATAAATTATATTTACAAATCTTTTTAATTAATATGATTTAGATATAATTATTTTTAATAATAATAATTAAAAACATGAATAAATAATACCAACAATAATATTGTTAATAATAGTAATAATCAAAATATGGGTTTGTAAAAATATTTAGCAAAAAGTAATAAATTACTAAGAGTTTTTAATAATAATAATAATAATAATAATAATAATAATAATAATAATAATTTATTATTATTATTATTATTGTTGTTGTTGTTGTTGGGGTTTGTAGATATATTTAGCAAAAAGGATTAATTAATTTTTTTAAATTATAAATTATAATGACAAATCTGTTTAATTAATATGACTAGGATATAATTATTTTAATATATCCAATTATTGTTATTATTCTTAATAATAATAATAATAATAATAATAAGGATAACTGTTTGTAAAAATATTTAGCAAAATTAATAAATAATAACAGTTTTTAATAATAATAATAACAATCACAATAATAATAATGATGATAATAATAATAATAATAATAATAATAATAATAATAATAATAATAATAATAATAATAATAATAAATTGGTGGTTCATTCCAATTGGTGGTTCATTCAAGACGGAAAGTAAGTGAGTGAGTGAATAATAATAATTGTGTGTGTGTGAGTGTGTGCATGATAAAAATACATAAAAATGTATTTGCATTTAACAATAAAAAATGATAATCCTAACAACAATGCTAATGCTACTCCTGCCGATAATAATAATAATTAGCATATTGTTTATATACATATTGCAATAAATCACATTTAAAATCATTATAAATCTTAAAGATAAATATTTTTGGAAAATTATTTGAAATAATAATAACAACAACTTTAATGAGGGCATTTGTTTGTTACATATTAAAAATACACACAAAAAGTGAAAGATAATAACAATTAAATATGATTTGAAAAAACATTTCTAGATTATTTGATTTCATTATATATCTTTTCCCATTTTGTTGACAAATATTTTCACATAATATCTCAAACAACTTTGTATTTGTACATATTAATCTATGGTCTGGAATGAATAAATAATCACACAATACTTAATCAAACAATATTCAATAAGGCATGTTGTTTTCCTCATTAAATAAACAGCCATTAAATAAATGGAAAGGAGCTAATCATCATCATCATCATCATCATCATAAAAAGAAATCCCCAGTCTCATTATAATATCACAATCATTATTTCAGCATTTGCTCATTATTTCCTTCAAGAGTGTTATTTGAGCTGAAATGTTGTACTCACGGGTTTGTTGGTCGTCTGGGTGCAGTTGTGGACGTCACCGCCGGGCTTTCTTTAGGAGCGGAGCGATGCTTTCAGCTCTTTTATAGTCTCGGCTCCTTCAGAAGATTAGGAAAGGGACGCCTCTTGCCCCTGATCCTCCACTGTAGGGAAACACACACACAAGTCTGTGTATTTGTGTAATTCTCTGTTATTATTATTATTTTTAATAAAAACAAGAAAAAAACAAATAAATATTGCGTTTACAATAATTGAATACATGCATATTTGATTATAAATGCATCTGGCATTGACTGGTCTATGATAGCTCCACAAAATATGGAAAAGTGCAACAACAACAACAACAACAAAAAGACTATGTAATGTTCAATTAGGTGTTTTAAAAACATTTAATTACAAATCAAAACTTTATTTCATCTGTTTGTTTTAGATTTCTTCTTTTTATTCCAAATACATAACTACACTATGCAACGTATCGTCTATTAATATATACATTAATATAATATTGTTTAAAAATAGTTACTACATATAATCATTATAAAATATTATTTTAAAAAATTTGCTCTCACAATAGAATTGCAATACTGTATATTAGGGTTAGGCGAAACATCGCGATAGACAATGGCATAGTCGTCACTTTATAAAGCTCAATTTGAAATCTGTTTGAAATAAACATTTATGAATACATATCATCACTTATCCACACTCTAAAATAATGTTGTGTGTTGTTTGTTCAAACAACTTATTTAAAATGAGAGTAAATAACATAATTATTTCATTTTTTTGGGGGGGGGGGCAACTTAATTGTTTCATGTTCAATCCATGTAAATGTGCAAAAACTATTAAGTTAACTTAATTTCTTCATGTTTTCGCAACACAAATCGACTGTGTGGAAGTCAGCATTTAAAGTGCCCTCCTAATAAAAAATGTTAACAGAAACATTATTTAAAGCTGATTTGCTCGTTTGAGAACATTATTATAAATTGTAAACTATTTATCATCATTTGAAGCTTAATATTTACAAATACTGTAAATCTACTTGCCAGCCCACTTTCCAGAAGGTTTCCAGAACAGTCTTATAAGGATTCGCTGATTAAATAACACTGGATATCATTGCGGAAATATCCAGAAACTGAACATTACTGGTGTTTATTTCACAAATTTCTGTGATCATTAAACAACAGGCCACATCTGTGAGTGTTTGTCGCATTATCCAAACTCCAGACAAAACATCAGGCTCAACCTCTGCTTCACACAAACATGATTTGATTCAGGACTATCTTCAGAACAGCACAAAAACAATTACACATGAAGTCTTCAGATTAAAGGTTGGAAGTTTAATTAGTTGATTAGGTGGTCTAGATCTGCGGGCTGGATTAAGGCATCTGCTCATACTGGTAATGAAACTCTTTGTTATTGACAAGCTGCTGTCAGTTAAATATTATGACATCTGAGATTAGGATTAGTCGGTTAAAGGGGTCCTTTCCTTTATATTACTACACGAGAGAAATCTTATAATATAATATAATATAACATTAATATAATATAACATAACATAACATAATATAACATTACATAATATAATATAATATAATATAATATAATACAAGGGCGATGCAGTGGCGCAGTAGGTAGTGTTGTTGCCTCACAGCAAGAAGGGCACTGGTTCGAGTCTAGGCTTGGTCAATTGGTATTTCTGTGTGGAGTTTGCATGTTCTCCCTGTGTTCGTGTGGGTTTTCCCCACAGTCCAAAGACATGCGGTACAGGTGAATTGGGTAAGCTAAATTGTCTGTAGTGTATGTGTGTGAATGAGTGTGTGTGGATGTTCCCAGAGATGGGTTGCGGCTGGACCCGCTGCATAAAAACTTGCTGGATAAGTTGGCAGTTCATTCCGCTGTGGTGAACCTGAATTAATAAAGGGACTGAGCCGGGGAAAAAAAATGTAATAATAATTTAATTTTTAATCCTTAAGGCCAGACGTAGAAAGCAAAAACTGTTTTTTTTTTTTTTTTTTTTTTTTTACATGCATCTGTTAATTTTTTGCATTTCGTAATGTTTTAGCCTAGTGTGAAGAAAACGTTTAAAAGTGTAATATAATATAATAAATATAATATAATATTAGTATAACATAATAAAATATATAATACAATATAAAATTATAATATATAATTTAATATAGCATAATTACTATAATATAATATAGTATGATAAAATATAATATAAAATAGTATAATATAATACAATATAGAATAAAAATATAATATAGCGTAATTTAATATAATACAATATAGAATAATAAAATAATATAAAATAGTATAATATAATATAATAAAATACAATATAATATAGTATAATATAATAAAATATAATTTAATATAGTATAATATGGTATAATATAATATATTATATAATATGATAAAATATAATACAATATAATATGATATAGTATAATAAAATATAATCTAATACAGTATGATATAATATTTATACACAGTTCGTTCAAAATACTTATCTAAAAGTAAAAAAGTGGGCTAAAACACAATTCTTGAGTTTTTTTTGTGGGGACAGCTTAATTGTATTATGTTCAATCTACTTAAATTAGTAAAAGCTTAACTTAATTTCTTCAGGTTGTCCAAGCACAAATCGATTGTGTTGAACAGCTTTTTTTACAGTGTAAGAATCATCTAAAGATTCTATATGTATATCTTCTAAACCTAACAATCCCTCTTCTTCTTGTAACCATAAAACACTAATTATCTATTTGCCGTCTTATTTACATGTTTGATTTGTTGCTTTGATTACTTCTGTCGTTCTCATATAAGTAGCTTTAAAGAAATAGTTCACCCAAAACTTAAAATTCTGTAATTTTCTGTTGAACACAAAAGAGATACTATAAAATGTTGGAATCTGGTAATCATTGACTTTTATAGTATTTGTTTTTCACATTATGAAACCGGCAAAGCTACACAGTATATCGTTTCAGCATCCATATCGTAATATGCGCATCCGCAATAGTCAGATCGCAAAGATATGCAATGTTGAGTCTGAATTATAGTTGAGCGAGAGCTACCGAATTGTATTTATTCACTGTTTTTATACAGAATTTATATGATTTATTTATTTTTTTTGCTAAAAAAAAATCTTACTTAGAATTTTTGTCTTGTTTCTAGCCAAAATATCTACATTTCAAAGCAAAAACAAGATCATTTCACTTACCCTTCTGGCAGATCAATTACCCTTAAGGAAAACCTCATAATAATGATTTTTATTTCTTCTGAAAGTGAAAACAAAACACTTTTTAATTGCTGTAAGAATTTTTTTTTAATATTTGGTCTGGAAGAGAGACAAAACAAGGTAAAAAAAAAAAAAAGTATTTTTGGCATTGAGATTATTTAATTTCTGTACCCGAACACTGTTAGACTCCCCAGAAAACCATCAAATAGAGCCATTCAAAGTATCTTGTAAAACTGTAGTCATCTCGCAATATTTAATTCAGAAAAATAAACATCGCAATATCAGATTTTCCAATATCGTGCAGCCATAACATTCTTCAAAATATCTTCTTTAGTGGAACTTATTAAGGTTTGGACAGTTGTTGCAGAGTAAAGAGAAAGCAAATAGTGTGCCATCCCTAAAGCATGTATATTCCTAAAGCAAATGTAAATACATTATCTGTCTACGCTGACAAACTGGGATTATTCTTAGACCTATCATTAGAGGCAGAACAAATGTAATGTGCTGTGTTAAATGGGCATTTATGGGTCAGTAGTGTTTTTAGTTCAAAATGAGTCAGTTTAAGGTCAGGGGGTCGACTGTGCCCACTGTTCCGTCTGTGAGTAATGAGACATGAAGAGACACAACAGAGAAATTGATCTGCGATCACTGAGGTCATGTGCTCCAACTAGCTGTGAGATTACTAACCCGACTCACTCTCTCAATACACACGTGATCAGACTCTGATCCCTGCTGGTTATTTCAACCATTAAAACCATCAACTTGATTTGACGTCATGAGAATTCATAGCTTTTAACTGGCACTTTGAAAATACAGAATTGTTTTTTTAAACTATTGTTGACTAAACAATATATTAGATCTAAAACCTTTGTGTGTATGTGTGTGTGTGTTTGCACATAAACACACTTATACATATTAAGGAAAGTATTTATGATATTTATTTGATACTTAATAATTATCATGTATTCCAGCTTGATAGCTTGGAAATGATACCCAAAAGGGGATTATAATAATAATAATGCACATCAAAGATTGACTTAGCAAAATGTAAAAAATAAATAAAGTAATAAACTATTAATAAAACTAATATAGTCTATTAATGAGAAAGTATGTGATGTGTAAATGGTGTGTAATAAGCATTAACTAAAATCAAACAAATACAATATTTATTTATTATTATAATTAGTATTTTTCATCTACTTTGGTGCACTTAAACTAAAATAAAACTAAACAAAATATAAATAAAACAATCAAATCAAAATAACTAAAAAAAATTCTAAACTAGATAAAATAAATTATGATATTAAAATAACACTCATCCAGCACATGCATTTAGACAGATGGATGGATGGATGGATGGATGGATGGATAGATGGATAGATGGATAGATAGATAGATAGATAGATAGAGCTGTCATCCATGACCTCCATGAATCAGTCCCAGTCTTTTGAACATCTCGTGCACAGAATATCTGACCACTGTTGGCGTCATTCATCATAAATCCCTCCAGCAGCTGGATCACAGACACTTCATGAAGCCCTCACGTGCTGAGTCAGATCAGCATGAGAGGCGTCAGAGAAACAAGTCGAGCTGCTGAGACACCCTGAGCCTTCGAAGCAGCCAATGTGCTTTCTAATGCCACCCGAGCTGACCAGACAGACAGACAGATGAGCCGGAGCCATTCATATCAGCATCTGACGAGCACTGCCAGAAAGATATGACTTACAGTGTGTTCACAGTTAAAATTATGATCATATTTTATTCATTTCAAAATTCATCATACAAAACAGAAATGTTCAAATAAATAGAAATAGAAAAAAAAATAATATATATACATATCTATCTATCTATCTATCTATCTGTCTGTCTGTCTGTCTGTCTGTCTGTCTGTCTGTCTGTCTGTCTGTCTATCTATCTATCTATCTATCTTTCTATCTATCATCTAAGGTCAGAATTATTAAACCCCCTGAATTATAAGCCCCGTTTGTTTGTTTGTTTTTTTCCCTGTTTACAATTTCTGTTTAATTGAGAGCTGATTTTTTTCAACACATTTCTAAACATAATATTTTTAATAACTCATTTCTAATAGCTGATTTATTTTATCTTTGCCATGATGGCAGTAAATATCATTTGACTAGATATTTTTCTAGACACTTCTATACAGCTTAAAGTGACATTTAAAGGCTTAACTAGGTTAATTAGGTAAACTAGTCAGGTTAGGGTAATTGGGCAAGTTATTGTATAAAGATGATTTGTTCTGTAGACTATCAGAAAAAATGTATATAGCCTAAAGGGACTAATAAATGTGATTTAATTTTTTTTTTTTTAATTAAAAGCTGCTTTTATCCCAGCCGAAATAGAACAAATAAGACTTTCTCCAGAAGAAAAAATATTATCAGACATAATGTGAAAATTTCCCTGCTCTGTTAAATGTCATCTAAAACATTCCAAGGGGGGCTAATAATTCATCTGTGTGTATATATTTATAATTATTATTTTTTTCTTCACAGCAAAAATGCTTTTCTTACTTAGTTTTTGTCTTGTCTCTAGTCTAAATATCTAAATATTTTTAAATCAAGAATCATTTTCTAGACAAGCTAAATGTACTGTCTTGATTTACGAAATAATATGCCAAAATTAAGTGTTTTTCCTTAAAACAAGCAAAATAATCTGGCAATGGGGTGAGCAAAATAATCTTATTTTAAATCGACACACACTCACACACATACACTAGTGACTGCTTCTTGATATAAGAATTTGTAGATATTTGGACTAGAAACAAAACGTCAAGGTAAGAAAAGCATTTGTTGCTGTGTTTTGCCTTGACAAACGGAGTCCTAAATCGCCTACCACTTTAGTAGGTACTACATTTGGATTTGAATTTTCTGCACAACCGTTCGAAAAGTACATTCTGTGTAGCATGGAAATATGCGATTTCGGACACAGCCTGAGACTCACCTATAAAAACAGTGCAAACAACCAGTGCTATGCAACATTTTCAGTGCTCTGTTAATCTCCAGTTCATTATCATCACGTCTTCTTCAGTAACTTGATCTCCATTTTCAGATAAGCCTTCAGGTTGTCATCTAGAACGTTCTTCTCGATGGCCTCCAGAGCTCTCTCTCCGCCGTCACTGTAATATTTCAGCAGTTTCTCAGCATATTCGATCCACACACAGTTATGGCAGCCACTCATGCAGCAGTGGGTAGGGGCAGACGGAGGACCCTCATCCCCAGTTTCAGAGCTGGGGATGAGGGGCTTCTTCACACTGCTGACGCTGGAGGAAGAGTCTGGACTTGAACACTGCTGTTCACAGGCCGTGTGGTGCACACATGTGATCTGAGAGGGAGGAGGTTTGTTTCTGAACAGAGACATGGAGAAGATACACAGCTGTGGGGAGAAAGGGTTGAATAGATGTATGTTAGTTATGCAGGGATTTATTATGTGTGGGAAGATGAAAACGTTTGTTACAGAGCAACTCCAGTGTTATGGATGTGACTCTTGCAGGAAAAAATTTAATTCACCTAGAAAGCATACATGTTGACAATATACTGAAACATCTGTTTATATTTTCCAAAACGACTGACCACAAAGAAAATTATCAACCTGAAAGCATATTTTATATTTTAAATGAGGAAAATAAACATGCTTTATGGATTTGACAAAAAAAAGTTAACGAGTTTACAGTACACAACATGCTTTGTAGAAATTCTGCACAACCCCCAAAATAAAAAATGCTAATCAAAAGGATAAGACTTGGCTCTCTATAAAACAAAAATTATTGATTTTATTGTACTTGACATATTTGCATGCAAAAAGAAAAAGCTTGGTTTTGGATGTACTGTACTATCTCTCCATTATGGATGTGACATATGTGAAATTGCCACTTGTGTGACTTTGGTAAATCAACTATAATAGCTTAAAAACATTGATAGAGACAATAAGACATTTTTGAGTATTTTTGAAGTACTGTAAAATACTTGCTTACACAAAAATGTAAAAAGGGTTTAGCTATTTTGGTGAAAACTTGATTTTTTTTCATGGCAAGGTTGACATTTGCATGGGACTGCTCTGTGTAATTTTAAAAAAGTAGTATTTTCATATACAGCAGGACTTTTTCAACTTTTCAAACTGCTACTTTGTGTTTTTAAAATGCTTGTTTTTTTACAATGAGACCATTAAAAAGGGCAAATTATTTTCTGCAGTGGGACTGCATCTCCATAAAATCTAATAATCAAAATTTTTAGGGGTTCCTGACACATTTTTGTTGTTGTCTGAGCTATTTGCAGTGTGTTTCTACATTTGCATGTGTTGTGAGTATTTCCATGCACAACATAAATATAATAAAGAAAAAAACTCTATTTAAATAGTTTTGTTTTATCATTTCCCGAGTCTAATAATATTCAAGTACAGTAACTGAATGATAAAAATAATTCAACAAAATTAATCGCAGGTTAGGTCACAAATGGTACAATTTCTTATACTTAAATGCTTTTAAAATCATTATACAATTACAGGCATCAAAAACACACACAAATGATAAATTGTCATACAAACTCAACATTACAAATTCTGTGATGTGACTATTGTGAATGATCACATTGCGAAATTGATGTTGAAATGATATATTGTGCAGCCCTACACAATTTACAAGTTAAAACACTGCTGTGTTTTCTACAATTTATAAACGTCTCTGAAAACCTAGAACCTCTTTGGGTTTTTTTCTCACAAAAATATTCATAATTTTTCAGAAAAGTTCATAAAAATTTAAGGGCAAGTTCATATGTTAGTAAATAAATCAGTAAGTAAATAACCGCTTCAACGAATGTTATTTAAGACTGTTTGACAGTACAGTAATGTTTACACGTCTATGGTTTTACACATCGGATGCCCTTCCAGCCACAACCCAGTACTGGGAAACACCCATACACACTTATTCACACTTATGCACTTCAATTTGTTACATAATAGAGCATGTCTTTGGACTGTAGGGGATACCGAAGCACCCGGAGGAAACCAACGCGAACACGAGAACATGCAAACTCCACCAGCGACCTTATTGCTGTGAAGCGACAGTGCTAACCACTGAGCCACCGCGCCGCCTACATACCATTCTATCCTAGGTATTAAGTATTTTTACAGAATTTTCCAACCCACCCTCTGTAAACACGAGCCAGCATTGAGTGAATTCATCGCAATCGTAGATGACAGTCTATTCAGCAACCGCCATGTTCTCCATATCCGCGATTCTCTTCTATTTAAGTGAAATAAATTACAATCATTTTATAAACTATTTTCATTTCGCAAACAGCAGGTAACGTTACCACTTCAACTGTACGCGTCCATGTTGAATCATGTGTGACCTCTGCGGTGAGTGACGGATATGGAGAATGCCAATGGCGAATCAAAATGAAGAGAACATATCCTACGAGCCAATCAGAAGTTAAGAGAGATCTTAAGAGGCGGGGTTTACAGAGAGCACAAATAAATAGCCTGCGCTTTTAAAACTCTCCGGTAGATGTCAGGAGTGTTTTTAATGTCACAACTAGATACTCGAAGCTAGAAGTGATGTCCAGAGACTCCTTCCTATGGTAAAATATCTTCGTTCTCGACTCAAACATAGCTTAATGTCCTTATTTAGATGTTTTCTGAGAATATTAAACCACTAAACAATTCGTATTTATTTATGATAACACCATGAAAACAGGAGCATGACTGCTAATCAAATGCAAGGGAGAACCAGTGAAAAATGAACAACTGATTAGCTATAATGTAATTAATTAATGTACGCTATATTGTAGTTCCTGTAAGCTGTTTGCTATTCTATTCTATTTTAAACTTATATTCTGTGCCTTTTTAAATAATTTAAATATTAATTCAATAAATGTAGGGTTTTTTTCTTAATAAAAATGTTCCTAATATTTTACTGTTTTATTTAAACCTGTAGGGTCATTAAAAGTTCTATTCATACATTACTTGTCACTTGTCACTACATTAACTCGTCTCAAAATAGACTAAAAGATAATATTAAACTTTATGAAAAATACCATAATTAAAAATTTCATACTTAAAATAGTAAAATGTAGTAGTAGTTGTTTAATTAATATTTCTGTAAATTATGTGTAAGGCATATTTGTGATACTATAATTAATGTAAGTACAAATAAAATTGTAAATATGCTGCTTTTTTATGTTCAAGTTTGTTTGTTTTATTGAGATTGATGTTTTATCAGTTTCTGATTGTCAGTCTTTCCCATATAATGAGGATTAACTTATTTAATTATAGATAATAAATTGCCATTTTATGACAAGCCACATAGATTTAATATAAAATTAGCTTTCAAAGTAAATATTTTAGGCCAACATGTAGCTTAAAAGTACTGAGGTCACTTTTATGGTCAGCCAGAATGATGCATGTAATCACTCAGTCATTCCCACAGGTCTGTGTGTTTTAGAGGCACGTCCATAGAAACAGAACACACAGCACTCCTGAGATCTAAAATCTGCACGCATGGAGGCATTTCATTTTCAGCAGATAGATGTTGTTTAAAACCTGTATTTATCATAATAAAATGGCACATTTATAGATACTGCTGACTCAGAATCACTTACAAATGTTCCCATGGACAAAACCTGTTTTACTCTTTGGAGAAAACAAGGCTTGGCTTTCCTGTGATTAAGTCTGGAAAAACAAAGGCATGACTTTAATATGGTTAGCTGAGAAAATTGTAACTTAAAAGGAAGGAATTTTTCTTAGGACAAGTTTACTCATGTTTTGTTAGGTGCGAGCACAATGTGATATCAGAAGTGTTCAATAAAAAGCCAACAGGCCCGACAAGTTATCCTTAAAAATTGTGCAATGCCTTTATGTCATATAAACACACACCTGTCCTCAGTGATACCGTTATCATGGAGACAGAAATGTAAACTGGGGTCTGAAGAATCTCAGGCTGGTCTGATTCACAACATTATCAGAGCTGAGATTGGTGTGGCTCATGGAATATTTTGAATGATTGCATGAACAGGTGTGTCGACGCTGGAAGTTATTATTGGAGTTAGTCATTCCAAGACAGTTAAGATGTGCTATTTAGAGATATTTGCTGGAGGATTTGTGTTCATTGATAAACGTGCAAAACTGTTTTTCAGAATTAATGTCATTTAGCTTTTAGACAATAAAACTATTTTTTATTTATGTTTGAAAACTTGTTAACCAGTGAAATGTAAATATGAAAAGAGAGATCTTCCCAGAAATCCTTAACTAATTAATTCATTTTCCTTTGGCTTAGTCCCTTTATTCATCAGGGGCCGACACAGCAGAATCAACTGCCAACTTATCCAGCATATGTTTTACACAGATTTCTTTCCAGCTGCAACCCAGTACTGGGAAACATCCATACACACTCATAGCTTATTCAATTCACCTATAGCGCATGTCTTTGGCTGTGGGGGAAACCGGAGCACCTGGAGGAAACCCACGGCAACACGGGGAGAACATGCAAACTCTATACAGAAATGCTAAATACCAGTCGGGACTCAAACCAGCGACCTTCTTGTTGTGAGGCAACAATTCTAACCACCGAGCTACCGTGTTGCCAGAAATCCTAAACTGCAAAAAAATAAAAATAAATAAATAAAAACTTTTTACTGTTTCAAATCATGTTACGATCTTATGATCTCTGCTTTGACAACTTTGGATGAGGTCATGTTGATTACAATAAATTTTGTGTAATGAGATGCCAGTACTTTTTCTGTTATTGTAAAAACTTAAATTCTTTCTATATGTTATATCTTATACAATATATTGTTTAAAATTAGTAAAGCCAACAAAGTCACTTTGTTAAACAGCAAAATTTAGTTTTGAACATCAAAAGTTCTTAACAATAGAGTAAACAAACCATTTACACATTGATTTTTAGTGTTAAAAGTAAACATTCTTTATTGACATTGATGGGTGCATAAAGGATCTTTTGATGCAAAATTTGCTTCATAAAACATACACTGAAAAACATGACGTTTGCTGTTTGTATTTATTTCAAATTAGCTGAATCAACACAAGGTTTATTTTTGTTTTATGTTCAAACCATTAAATTTGGACAAACTGATATGTTAACATAATTTCTTTATGTTGTCCCAACACAAAGTTATTGTGTGGAATCCCAAAATTTTTATGGCATATGTCAGAGTAATTAACGGTTCATTCCGCTGTTGTGACCTTTAATAAATCAGGGACTAAGCCAAAGGTGAGTGAGTAGCAGTGGCTTTTAAAATATGTTTGTGTGGACAAGGCCTGATTTTTCAGACTGATCTCATAAGAAAATTTAACTATATTACATATTGAAAATTGCCAAAATTCTACAAATTCACATGATTTTATTTGTGCGAAAATGTACCTAAGCTAAAATTGGGGGGATGAGCAAATCACTAAAATGCTCAAATGAGATTGTACAAATCCATTCGAATAACCACTAGATCAAAATTAAGAATTTCTGTGAGATTATGATGGATTTTTATGTGGAGAATTCCACATGCTTTTGGCTGGAAAATCAAAAGTATGTGATGTTTATGTACTTCATTCTTTCACATCACACAAAAATATTAATGCTTGTTTATTGTTTAAGACAATGCCGAAAGTTAATATAGTTTCTAAAATGTGATAATTAAACATAACAGTGTAATTTCAAATACAGTACCTATATTAGCATAATGCATGTAAAAATCAGGTTATGATTATTGTTGAGGCCGACTCATTACAAGTAACTTGAGTTACGTAATAATATTACTTTGCTAATTAACGAGTAAAGTAACCCATTACTTAAAAAATTTAAGTAATAATATTTGAGTTACTTTTTAAATAAAGTAGTGTGAGTTCATTTTTAGTTGAATAAATTAGCATTTAACAAATAAATTGCTGAATTAAAATTAGACAGTTAATTATACATGTTATACAGTGAGCTCCTCTGTTAAAAAAAGAAAACAAAACCAAAAAACACTTTCAATTTTTCAAAAACAGATTAAGGTAAAAAAGTAATGCAAAAGTAACTCAAAAATAACATAACACATTACTTACCATAAAAAGTAACTAATTAATTTAACTGATTACTTTTGGGGTAATTAGTAACTCACTTTTGTAATGCGTTATGTTCAAAAGTACTTTTCCCCAACAGAGGATATGATCAGATCCTTTTTAAATGGCTTTTTTTTCCAGTAGTATCTGGATGCAGCCTTTATGATGCAAGCCCAGATTGCATCACTCAGCGATGCAATTTTAGACACAATGCACTCAAATGGAGCGAGTGACATCACTGTGAGGGGTAGGGTTAGGGGTGGGGTTAGGTAAGCCCATTAAAAAGCATTGGATGCGGCTCAGATTGCACTGCACCAGATCTGCAGCCAGACCCCTCTCATTTTTTCACAGCTGCCATATTTGTTGTGTGCTAATTTTGTTACTGGGAGGAAAGGGAGCAGCACATACTGACTACATATTCACTACACCTACACAATATCCTCACTGCCGGCAGTGCAGACGGCCTTGAAATCTTCTATAGCACTTATAGACTTGTTGTTTACTATTGTTGACTGCAGTTCGCTTAAAGGGATAGTTCACTCAAAATGAAATCTCTGCTATCGTTTACTTTCCCTTCACTAGTTCAAAACTATTTGAGTTGCTTTCTTCTGTTTTTTTTTTTTAAATACTGGTTTCTGGGGGTGTTTCCCAGTATTGGGTTGCATCTGGAAGGACATCTGCTGTGTAAAACATATCATTATCAGAAAGAGTTTATATGCTGGATTTATATTTATTTATAGGATTGTATTTATATTTATATGCTGGAATAGTTGGCGGTTCATTCTGCTGTAGTGACCCCTTATAAATAAGGGACTCGAAAATGAATGAATGAATGGTTTAATGACTCATAGTGATTGTTAAAGCCTATTATGGAGGTAAATTGGTGTCAGCAACCAGCATTCTTTAAAACATCTTCTTTTGTGTACAACAGAAGAAGCTCATTTAGTTTTAAACTGGTGAGGTAAAATTATTTTTTTGGCCAAACTATCCCTTTAATATCCATCAGAGTTGCTAAAAATAATTTCCTAATTCAACATATAGCCCCTCTAACAATCAAAAACCTCTATTTTGTTAACAGATAAAATCCAAATGTTACCGTTTATTCAGTACTTAAGTTTCCGATAAGTATGATCACAATGTATTTATCAGAAATATATTTGCATATGACATTATTACCTTGTTAGATGATGAGGAAATGAAGTATGTAAAAGAGCATAGACAGTGAAAGCTACTGTGTGCCTCGTTTCTCTGACTGTGAATCAGTAAATATGCCTGGCATGTTGGCATGTCATCAGTTCAAGAGGAGGAAAGGTCCTTGAACGCGCTTTCCCACATTTCGGTCAATGAAAGCACACAAACACGTGCAAACATGCACATACAGATCAAAACAGACACAAACTGTGTGTTGGATCGCTTTTGAATGTGTTCGATTTTACCTTTGGCGAATAGGCTGGACTCGTTTTAATCTCATGAAAAAAATGCATTGGAAGGTTTCAGAGTCACACTTACAAATGCATGAGCGTCTCTTTCTTTCAGACGGGGACATTTTAAATACATTAATCCCAGCTACAGAAATGCTCTTTGCAACACAATAAGCCCTGGCATATTTTTCTGACAAGGTCTGCACATTCCTGGCCCTCTTTAATGCCTCCCTGCTCTGCTACTGAACTGCTAGAAACAGCCACGAAAGCAAAAGAAAAAAAAAAGTAGACAACTATTATGGCATTATTAGGAAGTCACATCCCTTCAATGCGAAAAATAAAACCGTTTTATTAGGTAGTTAGGTTAGCTCTGAAAAACAAATGTGTGCACATGACTACAAAATCAGTTATAATAGATTTTTTTTAATTGAGATTTATACATCATATGAAAGTTGATTAAATAAGCTTTCAAATGTATAATATTAGAATGAAATACAATTATTTTATTATGGAATCAAAGGGGTTCAAATCAAATCTAAATATTGAGAAAAATCAGATTTAAAGTTGTCCAAATTAAGTTTTAGCAATGAATACTTCTCTTAAAAATGTTTGGAAATTGGAAATTTACAAAATGTCTTCATGGAAGATGACTTTTACTTACAACCCAGGCTCATTCTGAAAATGTACTTCTATTTGCATTTCTGGAGAGAGCCAAATATGTCCCAGGAACTATGATTTTTTGCAGTTTTTGTTTTCGCGAATCCATGAAAGGCCGCTGTGTACGCTTTTTCAGATTTCAAATTTCTCTTGCGAGTGCCATTCGCGCCTGCTCCAACAGAGGTCGCTGTCGTCTGACTGACCAATCGACTGACCTACCCTCCTCCTTCCCTAAACCCAGCCAATAGTGTTTTTAATAGCACGGATTGACCCGCCCACAAACTTCCCTAAACCCAACCAACAATTTTAAAAAGCAAACCAGAAAAAGAAAAGCCCTCGCCTGATTTTTACTACGTTTTAAAATTTTACCACATTCTCACCATGCTATTTACTTGTTTATTTTACTTTTTTGCTTTTATTTTACTTTTAGTTTTTGTCTTACCTGCTTTCTGAAAGTGTTCTATGTAGTATAGACCTTTTTCTTGGAACGCAAAATTACCCATTATGCTTCGCGTGTATGTGCAAGGAGAATGCTTAGAACTTCCGGTCAACAGCTGATGCGTGTAAACGGTCACATTTGGACAGCTTTGAAATGATAGTTTTAATCTATTTTACCTGCTTTCATCTTCTTTGAACTAATACTGTTGTCGAACAGCACCACCTTCAGGACTGATCATTTAAAAATGTGATCTAATAGGATGGAAAACAACTGCTGTGAGGCATTTTCCCCTCATTGTCAGACGGCATCTTCTGCTCTTTAAAAGAAGCCTCGTCATCGCTAAAGTCAACAGTTTCTCTTTCTTTCAAATATATAACCAATCCAAACAAATATAGTTCACCAAAATGTTTGACACACACACGTAGCCTACTGTATTGTCCCTCTAACACACTGATTTAATAACTGTGACAAAGTGAAAATAAAGTGACGTTTTGAAATGACAGAAAAATAAATGGTAGTAAATACAACACACTAAAAGAAACATAAACGGCTCGCGATTAGGATCAATATGCAAATCAGTATCAGTAACAGACTTTTACTGGTCATTTTTGTAAATTACATGACTTACACACTTTTTAGTTTCATGCCAGTAATCTGGTTTGCTCTATGATGCAGTGAAGTATTGCATGTGTGTGTGTGTGTGTGTGTGTGTGTGTGTGTGTTGAAGAGCTGTTGAGCTAACAGCTGACAGGCCGGGAACACACACACACACACCCACCCATTCACCCACACACACACACACACTGTATTTCTGACGGCAGATACGTGAACTAGGAGAACGTTTTTCTCTCGCGCTTGAACCACATCTGACATAATATAATGACGTTAACACACACCTTTCAAAGTTGTGTGGCACAAAAACAATCCGTAATCCACTCAAAACGCTATTGAAACTCATTTCGGAGCGCAAATTACCAGTTATAAACGCTGTAAACGGAAGTTGTAAACATTCTACCGGAAGACGCTGGTCACTATGGCGCCCTCCATGCAGCAGCCAAGAAAAAGGTCTATAGCAACTTTTTTTCAAATTACTAGATTTTATTTAAAAAAAAAAGGATTAAATGAAACATATTTTGGATTACTTTTTCCATGTACATACTGAGGAATTAACATACAAGTCAATATGCATTTATGTACACTGTAAAAAAAATCCAGTAAAATCTACGGTATAAAACTACTATCTGTGTTTGCCAGAAATTTACCGTAAGAAATACAGCAGAATCTTGTTCAGATTATGGTAGCAATAATTATAAAATGTACAGGAAAAAACTGTAATCTGTGGTTGCCAGAAATCTACCGTTAAAAAAACAGTAGAAATATTTTTCAGTTTACAGCATACTTAAGAGAACTGTAGAATTCACAGTGAAAACTGTAATCTGTGGTTATCAGAAATCTACCATTAAAATAGAGTAGAGATGTTCTTCAGTTTAACTATACATACTATAAATTAAAAAGATGAGGTATAAAATGGCAGGTCAAATAACATTAAAAAACAATACCGTCAAATTGAAAAGGCTTTGAAACTTTTATTTATTTAACAGCAGTGCAACAAATACTAAAACGACCTTTTAAGTTGATTCAGACAACAAAATGAGATACCTCATCTGTGACCTAAATATAAACAGAAGTCTGTCAAGAAAGTTCTAAATAAGTTCTTTATGATTATTAAATGACTATTTCAGCATACAAACAGCACCATTTCCTGAGCATGACCTGTAAATAGCATTCAAAGCAATGATGTCATGAAAAGAAAACAAAGTAGGCATTGTAAAGACCATTCAGTTCAGCTTCAGTGTACAACCTCCACACTTATGTTTATATTATCTTTATTATCAAAGTTCTCTCCACTGATAAGAACTTTTTTTTTTACTGTTTCAGGACTGCTAAAACTGCTGATGTGAGCCAAAACACCGGACAAACAGCTGGAACCCCCTGAGACTCTCTTCCCTGTGCCTGGCGTCCTCTTTCACTGCGAAGTCATTATGGTTTCTGCCACCCACATGTGTCAACAGTTCTTTAGCAGTTCTGAGAAGCTGAAAATTGTCTGCACCGTACACGAGTTAAATATAGCTCTACACTCCCCGCTTAAATGCACGCTTGGGCTCTTTGGCACACACCTTCGTTATACTAAGGTCTTTCATAACAGTAAAATAAGTAAAAATAATTTCTGAATATTGAAGCATAATTAAATGTTGCCACTCTGCAGGAAATTTAAATCTCATTCAGTCTTGAAAATAAGATAAATACTAAAAATGCAAAGATCAGTTTATTCACTCATCCATTCATTTCCTTTTCGGCTTAGTCCCTTTATTAATCTGGGGTCGCCACAGCGGAATGAACCGCCAACATATCCAGCACATGTTTTAAGCAGCGGATGTCCTTCCAGCTGCAACCCATTACTGGGAAACACCCATACGCTCTCATTCACACACATACAAGCTTCATTCACAAGCGACTCACAGTGGCAATGCCTCAAGCGACCGTCTATTTCAACAGTAGAGGAGCTACTTCTGGCGACCTCTGTCTACGTGAGCGACAGCGACTGTTGGCGACCAGTTGGGCGTGTTGAGCGACGCAACAAAGTTGAGAATCCTTTAACTTTGTGCAAATGAAGAGTGACTTTTTTAAGCGACAGCCAATAGGAGCACCACTAGAGCTCATGTGATCTTCTCTCAGCTCTCTTAGAGGCCGGTTGTACACAAACCCGCATTTGTAGCAGGTCACCACACAGAGCTACACGCTAGTGTCTCTGCTAGTCTGAATGAGGCAACACTATGGACAATTTAGTTTACCAAATTCACCTATAGCACCTGTGTTTGGACTTGTGGGGGAAACTGGAGCACCCGGGGCAGGCCCGGATTGGCTAATCGGGAGGACCGGGAGAATTCCCGGTGGGCCGGTGCGTTTTTTGGCCGCGAGGGCCGGTGTCCCTAGCTCCAGAATCTGTTGCTCTCAGCAGTCACACTTTTTAAATTAATTTATTTACTTACTTGACTACAGTCTTCTTATTCATTATTTTACCGCAGCTCTGCTCTTTTTATATATAATCAGCCTGCAGGTTAATGATGACATTAGTCAGATGAGTCAGACCTTCATATACAACTGTTGTGGGCCAGTGGTTAGCACGTCAGATTACGACGCCGCTGACCCGGGATTGATTCTTGTCTGAGTATGTTTTTTTTTTTTTTTTAATTATAGTTTTATTGCTAAGACATATAATACTGTTAGGGTTTTTGAACATTTGAAGTTCTAAAGCAGCTGTTTTCTCAAAAAAAAAAAAAAAAAAAAAAAAAACGTGAATTGGAAATGACCTTATTTTAATATAGTCAGTCGTGAACTGAGGTGGGCCGGTCTAAGGCTTGAAACTCCAGGGCTGAAAAAGAGTCCCACTCCGGCCCTGACCCGGGGGAAACCCACAGGAACACGGGGAGAACATGCAAGCTCCACACAGAAATGCCAACTGACCCAGCCGAGGATCAAACCAGTGACCTCACAGTGAGGGGACATCGCTACCCAGTTTAAAAATCAGTTTAAAAGTTTTCAATTATAACAGTTTAAATTAATTTATTTAAAGGCTTTTTTGAAGACTGTTGTCATGTTAAAACATTAAAACTAACAAAACAAAAACACAATTATTAAAATGTAACATTATGAGTTTTTTTTATTGTGTTGAACACAAAAAAAAGGCATTTTGAAGAAAGCTGAAAACCTGTAATCATTGACTTCCATAGTCTATATAAGGAAATCTATGGTTGCTATATTCTTCTTTTTTTCTTTATCAGATAAAAAGAAACTCATGAAGGTTTAAAACAAATAACTGACAAAATTTTCATTTTCAGGTGAATTAAGAAAATTAGACAAAAAGACAAAGTTATGACACTGCATTCTTCACAGTGTTACGCACCGTCTAGGGATGCTGCACAACATGAAAGACAAGACAAAGAAAAGATGAAATCAAAATTGTATTGGGGTTTGAATTCAGGAGCTGACAAGGCCAAAATAACAAACAAAAATTCCTTTATTTTAAACCTCACCTGATCGAGAATAAAAGAAAAGAAAATATAATTAACTACCATAACTACCTAACACAGGGCGAGGCAGTGGCGCAGTAGGTAGTGCTGTCGCCTCACAGCAAGAAGATCGCTGGGTTGCTGGTTCGAACCTCGGCTCAGTTGGTCTTTCTGTGTGGAGTTTGTGCATGTTCTCCCTGCCTTTGCGTGGGTTTCCTCCTGGTACTCTGGTTTCCCCCACAGTCCAAAGACATGTGGTACAGGTGAATTGGGTAGGCTAAAATGTCCGTAGTGTATGAGTGTGTGTGTGTGTGAATGTTTGTGTGGATGTTTCCCAGAGATGGGTTGTGGCTGGAAGGGCATCTGCTGTGTAAAAACTAGCTGGACAAGTTGGCGGTTCATTCTGCTGTGGCGACCCCGGATTAATAAAGGGACTAAGCTGACAAGAAAATGAATGAATGAACTACCTAACACAAAAAAACAGACAACCCAGGCTTATTCTGAAAACTTTTCTCTATATACATTTCTGGAGACCATCAAATACGTCACAGGAGCTACATTTTTTTGCAGTTTTTGTTTTGGCGAATTGACGAGAGGCCGCTGTTTACGCTTTTTCAAATTTCCTGCCTGCTGTTCTCTCCAAAATTTTACCAGAGTCCACTGTCAACCGAATGTGTGACTGACTGACTGATCGATTGACTGACCCATCCTCCCCCTTCCCTAAACCCAACCAATAGTATTTTAAAAAGCGAAGATTAACTTACCCACCCCCTTCTCTAAACCCAACCACAGTGTTTTAAAAAGCAATTCAGAAAAAGAAGAGCCCTTGACGGATTTTTACCACATTCTCACCCTGTTATTTACTTGTTTATTTTATTTTTGGCTTCTGTTTTTGTCTTACTAGCTTTTTGGAACCGTTCTTCACTGGACTCAAACCCCATTGTCATGGTCAACTCATCTCTGCATCTCAGGTCCCCCAACATACACAATGAGCTACTGGACAGACTGGTAACAGTCAGAAGGCAGGTAAGTGTGAAAAGGAACATCGTCAAAGCGCCCCGTAGCATTCGTTTAAAAAATGAAATGCAACCATACGTACTTCTAGCTACATAATTTGCAATCTCCAGAAACGTATATAGGGCAGTATTTTGATTGGTTAAATGGAAAACATTTGACAAATTAGACAAGACAATTGAAGCAATAATTATATTAATAAAGCGATTCTAAAAATGCAAATAAAAATACCCCAGGACACCAATTCCAGACCTTGCCCCTAAATGCGAAAGTTAATCCCTTATCCTGGTTCAGTGTGTGAACCCTTGCTTTGTTTATAGTTTGTGTTTTGTCCCGTCTTCCCCTCTCACTCGAGGTGTTAGAGAGCCTGAGCAGATCCAGAGGTGGGTTTGGATAAGTGTGTGTGTGAGGGTCATTCAGATGTCCTTGGCTTCCAAACCTGCAGAGGAACATTAACCTGCTTTCACACAGCTCCAGCTTTGTCCAGCGCACACAAAGACAACACTGTTCCCCCTCCTTTCCTGGCAGGCTGGCTGAGACAGACACAGAATTACACCTTTGTGACAGGTTACGCCGCTCTTCTATCTTGTCCAGAAACAGGATGAACTGAAATTGGGAAACAGTTCTATTGACGTATTGACTTCTTATGCAAACATATTGATAGCAGACAGTAAAGTCTGGGAACTGATAAGTGCATTTTTAAGTGATTTTTCCACCCTCATAAAAATTTATATCTATACGCATAGTACAACCCCAAATCACAAAAAGTTTGGACAGTATGGAAAACGCAAATAAAAAAAGAAAATAGTGATTTCCAAATTTACTTTGACATTTATTTAATTTCAGACCATATGAATACAAAATACTCCATGTTTTGGCTGGTCAACTTTATTTCATTTGTAAACATGCTTTCTACTACTTCTATATACATTTCTGGAGAGGGCCAAATACATCCTAGGCTGTACGTTTTTTGCAGTTTTTGTTTTCACGAATCCACCAGAGGCCGCTGTGTACACTTTTTTGAGATCCAAATTTCTCTCGCCAGTCCCATTCACGCCTGCTTTTCTCAAGTAAATCCACCAGAGGCCGCTAGGCCGCTGTCAAATGACTGTTTAACTGACTGAATGACTGACCGATCAACTGACCCACCCTCCTTCCCTACACTCAACCACTAGTATTTAAAAAAGCACAGATGGACCTGCCCACCCATTTCCTAAACCCAACTGACAAATTTAAAAAACAATCCAGAAAAATAATAGCCCTCTCCTGAATTTTTTTTTTTTTACCACATTCTTACTCTTATATTTACTCGTTTGTTTTATTTTTTGGATTTTGTTTAGGTCTTACCTGTTTTCTGGAACCGTTCTTCACCAGACTCAAACCTCGTTGTCATGGTCATCTCCTCTCTGCGTCTGAAGTCCATCAACGTACATGGCGAGCTAACTGGACAAACTGGTAACAGCAGGAAAGCCGTCCACATAGAGGTAAGCGGTCAGCTGGTAAGCGAGAAAAGAAATGACGTCATACCGCCCTGCAGCGTTCGTTAGAAAAACGAAATGCAGCCATACTTACTTCTGGCTACGTAATTCACGATCTTCAGAAACGTATAAAGGGCTACGTTTTCAGAATAGACCTGCGTTTGTCAGTGTCCTTGGCAAAGGTAACTTGCACTTCTGTGATGGCACTATTAATGCTGAAAAGTATACAGAGATTTGGAGCACAATATGCTGCCTTCTTTACCAGGAACTCACATGCATATTTTAACAAGACAATCCAAAACCATATTCTGCACACATTACAAAGTCCTGGTTGCAGAGCAAGAGGATACAGGTACTTGACTTGTCTGCCGGCAGTCCCGACCTGTCTCCAATAGAAAATGTGATAACGAAGAGTACCGTTGCCCATCTTAAAACTTGTTTGCAGGAAGAATGGGACAAAATCACACCTTAAACACTTCATCACTTGTTGTCTTCAGTCCCTAAACGTCTTTTAAGCGTTGTGAAAAGGAATGGCAGCATTACAAAGTGGTAAATGCTTCACTGTTCCATCTTTTTTTGAAATGTGTTGCAAGAACCAAAATTGGAATTTATGTGTTTTTAAAAATGTACATGATATGGTTGAGATAGGCTACAATTTTTGAATATCTGGAATCAGAGGGTTCAAAATCTCAAAATATTGGCAAAATGACCCTCTTTTTTGTCCAAATCAAGCTTTTATCAATGAATATTACTACTCGAAAATGCAGAAAATTTGAAATTTACAAAAATGCCCATTTCAAATGCCTTTTTTAGTATTATGATTTTTGGTGTAAAAATTACAAATTTTAAGTTATCCAATGTATTTTGGACTATTCCCGCAAATACTCATAAAACTCAGGGTCACAAAAATTATTTACTTAAAACATTTATATGCTTTGCAGGTTGTGTTGCTCTTCTATCTTGTTCAGAAACGGAATGAACTGAAAATAGGAACCTGTGCTATTGACTTCTTATGCAAACATATTGACTACAGTGAGGTCTGAGAACTGATAAATGCATTTCTAAGTGACCCCAACCAACCCCTCCCCCCTCCCCCAATGTCCAACGTGTTGTCCAGAGTGTGAGCTAATGAAGTCATTGCTAATAATAATTGCGCAACAGCTTCCTGTGTCATGTGGCTGTTGTGTGTAATGAAAAATCACAAGGTACAACAAATTGAATCCCAGCAGGGTTACTACAAGGGTAACAAGGCAAACAAGGCCTAGGAGTCATGAGAACGGTCCAATTAATGCCAAATGATGAGCCAGTCAGCTCTTGTGGGAGTTTTGATATTCCATTTAAAGTATGAAGCATGTTTCTTTAAGTTATAAGGAGAATCAGAGGCAAATAATGCGGCTTATGCAAAGAGGATGCAAAAGTGGATAAGTGTCTGTTTAATGCAGTTTTGTGTTCCTTCTTTTTCAAGTTCAGAAAATGCTGTTTGTACCCTTTAGCTGGTCAAATCATTTGTTTGTACACTGTAAAACCCAACAGTCAGCCTTAACAAATAAAAAGAGTCTAGTTAACTCAAAATTGACTGAAAGTTAATTCTACTCATTTGAAAAGAGTTTTGAACTCAATGTTGAAGGCCATGAGTTAATTAAATACCTCATTACTTCAACTTAAATGGAGTAAGTACACAGTACTCATATAGATATGTTTTTTTAACTCAAACGGTTTGAGTTGCCTTATTTGGTTTTACAGTACGCAGTTGGTTTGAGTTCTCTTCATTTATTGGGTTTTACTGTGCTCAAATTGCGTTGTTTACTCAAATGGATTAAGTTCACAGTACTCATTAGGATTTGTTTTTGAACTTAAATGGTTTGAGTTACCTTAAGCTATTGGGTTTTACAGTGTGCTAATCTTTTAATTTAATGGATGTCTTCTGACCACAACTTTCATTCATTCATTAATTTTCTAGTCGGCTTAGTCCCTTTATTAATCCGGGGTTGCCATAGTGGAATGAACCGCCAACTTATCCAGCTCGTTTTTTAGGCAGCGGATGTCCTTCCAGCCGCAACACATCTCTGGAAAACATCCACAGATAGACACACACACACACACACACAAACACGCACGCACGCACACACACACGCACACACGCGCACACACACACACACACACACACACAATTTGGCCTACCCAATTCACCTGTACCGCATGTCTTTGGACTGTGTGGGAAACCGGAGCACACGGAGGAAACCCACGCGAAGGCAGGGAGAACATGCAAACTCCTCACAGAAACACCAACTGAGCCGAGGTTTGCCAGCAATATAGCAGCCTCCTTGCTGTGAGGCGACAGCACTACCTACTGCACCACTGCGTCGCCCTGACCACAACTTCAGTTTCTTATTTTTTTAAAACTATTTTACACTGAACTCTTTTAAAAATATTTTTAAATAATTGTTTCATGCCAAATTGAAATTGAAAGGGAATGCAACAAATATATATTTCAATCAAATTTACAATTGAAGTCAGAATTATTTGCCCCTATGTTTATTTTTCTCCCAATTTCTGTTTAACGGAGAGAAGATTTTTTCAACACATTTCTAAACATAATAGTTTTAATAACTCATTTCTAATAACTGATTTATTTTATCATTGGCATGATGACAGTAAATAATATTTTACTAGATATTTTTCAAGACTTCTATACAGCTTAAAGTGACAATTAAAGGCTAAACTGGGTTAATTAGGGTAACTAGGCAGGTTAGGGTAATTAGGCAAGTTATTGTATAATGATGGTTTGTTCTGCAGACTATCGAGAAAATATATAGCTCAAGGGAACTAATAATTTTGATCCTAAAATGTTTTTTAAAAAATTAAAAACTGCTTTTATTCTAGCTGAAATAAAACAAATAAGACTTTCTATTATAAAACATTATCAGACACACTGAAAATTTCCTTGCTCTGTTAAACATCATTTGGAAAATATTTAAAAAAGAAAAAATCCAAAAAGGGGCTCATAATTCTGACTTCAACTCTATAAGTTGTTCTTCCATTCAACTTAACAGAAGTTTACCCATGATCCCCTTTTTTTAAAATAAGAACCTCATTTATGTGAAAGGTGTCTTTACATAATTTTGCATAATGTTTGAAAATAATTGGGCAGATTATGAATATTAAGAATCTAATCTATCTATAGTCTTCCTGATAGAAGTGATGCCTGTCATTGCTGTAAGCAGTCTTCTGCTAACCATCTCAACATGTTTTGGAGTTGCCCTCAATTGACAAATTTCTGGTCCAGTGTATTTGATCCACTTAATAAAGCTTTTCACATAAATCTAGACCCTAACGGCAGCCCTTTTTGGTATTTCAGAGAGAGTTATTGCTTTCTACTCTTTCAGCTAGACAAGCCATTCTTATCAAATGGAAACAGATACTTTCTCTATCACATGACATGTGGTTCCGATAAATCTTCAGCTGCATAAAACTTGAGAAATTAAGATGCTTACTTGCAGGATCTCTGAAATCTTTTTACAAGACCTGGAACCCTGTTTTAGACTATATCAAAGGCTTACTCTGTTTAGTTGATAAAGAGGAAATATTGACTCCTTATCACAAACTTTTCTCCTTTTAAAAAAAAATCTTTTATTGTTAATTTGTTCAATTATTATTATTTTTTAAATAATTTTTTTAATTAGAATTCTTTATTTAATAAAAAAAATTCAGAGGTTATGTTTTTAATTTAGCAATTTTATTTATTTTATTTTGAGGCAATAGTGGGAAAATAAGAAAACTAAAACAGTCTGTAATTTTTCCAATGTTGCATTGTATACTACTATGTATGGTCTTAAACACCAAAAAAATGTAAATATTAATTAAAAAAAAAAATCTAGTCAGATAATGCAAATATTTAGCAGGATATAATGCCAAACGCATGCTTGTGGTTGATTTTTAAAGATAGACTGAGTAAATTGATGCAAGATTTTAAAAGTGTTAGTCACTAAGAGATTTTTAGTGATGAGCATTGTTGATATTACAGTGTAACATACAATAATGCGTCATAACATTATGAACATTTAATTTATAGGGGTAAGTTCCCCTATGTGAGGGTTGTCTCGATTAAAAATATAATTAAAAACCACTGCTACGTTAGCAATTAAAGCCTTACAGCACCTGCATTATGGATAGTAATGCTGCCATATGCAATACTTTTAGCTGAATTATTTGTGTCTTTTTCAAAAAGTCCTCTTTAGAAAGTTCATTTTACTGGATAAATTTGCACCATCACTAACTCCAAAGTGACAAACACAAGCTACAAGTGACATCAAACATGGATAGTGATACTTAACAAAGTTCCAGCGATCAAAACTATGTATTGTAGGCTTTGTGATAACAGGATGGAAAGATGAACAAGTTATGTTATATAATGAAAAGCCTATACAAAATCATCTACAAAACCTGTAGTGCTACATGATGATAAGAAACACAACATTATTGTAAGGCAACTAGATGAGAGTATCTCTGAAATGCCAAGGCTTGTGGGTTGCTTCCGGTCAGCAGTGGGTAGAATATACAATAGTGGTCTGAGAACCAAACACACCATGGACAACAGTAACAATATCTTGGGGATCTCATCAGTTCATCACTATTCCTAGTTTGACTCTGCTTTTATTAGTGCTTAGTAATCAGAGAGATACTATATTCAATATAAAGAATCAATAAGACATCAACTGTTTCAATCTATCAACAGAAAACAAAATTAGTTGACATTTTTGTACTCTCTTAATTTATAGTACAATTATAAATTCTGGCATTAAAAACAACATTTATAACAACATGATAACAAGATAAAAAAGGAAAATAAGATGCAATACAGATAAATATGTAAATACAAATATGCAAAATGTACAGCAGCACATCTAAAAAGTAAAAACGAGCATTTTTTTTCTTTGTGCTCTCCATTTATAAATTCGTCAGGGACAGTGAAAATAATCCAGGTGTACATTTATTTATTTATTATTTTTTTCTTTTTTATTATTTTATCAAATCCTTTACTATAGGCTATACCTTCTGGTTTAAGCAGGAGTACTTTAGCATTGTGTGGGGAACTTGTCAGAATCCACAGAGCAATCTACTGGGACTATTCTATGGGACTGCAGAGCTGTAACTACAGTCTCTATGATGAGCCCCTATACCTGTTGTTGAAAGTACCTACAATAGGCATGTGAATGACGTAACTGGACCACCATAGAGCAGTAGAAGTAGGTCACCGGGTCCAATGAGTCACATTTTGTTTTACATCACATGGACGGCCTTTCATGTACAGAATGTGCTTTTTACCTTAGGAAGCGAGGGCACCAGGATGCACTATATGGGGCATCAAAAGGCAAGTGGAGTAAGTGTAAATCCACCTACCTTAGTGGTGTTTGCTGGTAAAATAGCCTCTGTCAACAGAATAATGAACACTGTAAACATAGTTCAGGAATGGTTTGAAGAATGTAATGTGTTCAAGGTTGTGTCCTGGCCTATAAATTTTCCAGCTCTCAATACAATTGAGCTTCTGTGGGATGTGGTGCACAAAGTATAATTTGATCAATAGCAACTCCATCTTGCAGCCTACAGGACTTGAAGGATCTGCAGCTAACACCTTGATGCCAAATACTACTTGTATTTTTCTTATGGTTATTAACTGAGTCGAATAATAAGTCCTGTGATTTCTGTCCAATCAAATTGCTCATAGAAAAAATAACCTCAGATTTCAAGACAATTACATTTCATAAATGCAGCAAAAAGTTCCCAGAGATGGGTTGCTGCTGGAAAGGCATCCGCTGCGTAAAAACTTGCTGGATAAGTTGGCGATTTATTCTGCTGTGGCGACCCCAGATTAATAAAGGGACTAAGCCAACAAGAAAATGAATGAATGAATGAAATGCAGCAAATATGTACAATGTGAGATGCAAATTTGTTACATGAACTGAATCACCAAATGGCCTTGAACTATAAATATATTCACTACAGAATGTTACGTTTTCAAATGCTTGCACAAATGGTATGTTTCTATCAGTACTGCATAAGCTTGGTGTTCAGCTGGACAACTGCTGGACACTTATAGCTTGTTAGTCAGGGTTTAAAGTACATAATCTAAGCATTAACATATCGTCACAGCTATATTTTTGCCCCTTAGCCTACACATCAGATTTCGCTCCATTAATGCTTCAACACACTTTCTGTTCATAGTAATTTGCATAAATCAATTTACATTTAAAAAATATTTTTGCTTCTTGTTCAAAATACTTATGTAAAATGAGGTGAACCAAAACAATTCTTTAGATTTTTCAGGGACAACTTAATTGTTTTATGTTCAATCCACATCAATTTCTTATGTTAACTTAATCGATTTGTGTTTGGACGACATGATTGGATTCTGTGGAGCCCTTCATTTTATAGAGTGTAATGTGTTCTCACATTAAATTAATATCATATTTTAAATTTGTACTTCATGAGTAGTAAATAATTTAACGTACACATACAGAAACAACCTTACAAGAAAATGGCGCAGGTGTAGGCTACAGTTTTAATTTGCAGGGTATAAGGTGGAATAATTTCAACCCAGGCTCATTCTGATACGTACCCCTATATACATTTCTGGAGAGAGCAAAATACTTCCCAGGAGCTTTTTTTTTTTTTTTTGGAGTTTTCGAGAATCCACCAGAGGGCGCTGTGTATGCTTTTTTTAGATCTCAAATTTCTCCCTCGAGTGCCATTTGTGGCTGTTGTTCTCGCGTAAATCCACCAGAGGCTGCTGTTGACTGACTGATTTACTGACTGACCAACTGACCGAACCCCCACCCTCCCCCTTCCCTAAACCCAATCAATAGTGTTTTAGAAAGCACTTATTGACCAATCCACCCCCTTCCCTAAACCCAACCGCAATGTTTTTAAAAGCAATCCAGAATAAGAAAAGCCCTTGCCCGATATTTACCACATTTTCAGATTTTACCACATTCTCACCCTGTTATTTACTTGTTTATTTTATTTTTTAACTTTTGTTTTTGTCTTATCTGCCTTTTGGAACCATTTTTCACCAGACTCAAACCCTGTGTCGTGGTCAACTCCTCTCCGCATCTCAAGTCTGCCGACATACATGTTGAGCTACTGGACAAACTGGTAACAGTGGGAAAGTAATCCATACAGTGGTAAGAAGTCAGCTGGTAATCGAGAAAAGGAACAGCGTTGTACCACCCCCTTATCATTCATTTTAAAGATGAAATGCCACCATGCGTAGCTCTGGTTCAATAATTTGTGATCTCTATAAACGTATATAGTTTTCAGAATGAGCCTATGTTGAATAATTTTCACAGCCTAGTTCTCACTACTTACTAATCTTGAGTACGTTTTACTCATACTTTGAGTAGTATTTAAAACAGATACGTTTACTCTACTTGCACAAAATGTTACTTTTAACGCAAGTTTTTCAGTACTCTTTCCCACCCCTGGCAGGCAGTCAAACTGTTTTTACTAATCTGTGTATATGTCAAGTTACATTCAGCTAATGTTGACCAGAGGCTAATTTAGAAGTAAACTTTAAAAATAAAGTGCGGCAACCTCTGTTCATTCACAAGATCTTTCAGCATGAAGGCAGCACTTTATTAACAAGTCTCTGGGCGTGTAGTTTGAGGAACTGTGAGGTGAACGGTAGTTTGCAGATGTATTCTGCTTTACTGAATTTGTATGTTCCACAGCAACAGCTTTAACAGACGTCAAAGGCACTCAGCAAACATGACATGCCCAGTGGTTAAAGTTTACACCTTTGTTTTTTGGTAGGTTGAAGTTTAACGTTACCAAGGCAAACCTATTTCCACAATGGGTCAGTCTTTTGAAGTCCTGTGGTAGGATTGTATAATACAGAATATAGTCATTGTTTTAATGGGCGAGTCGATATGTGAATACACACTTTAGTGACTCTATAAACCAGATAACCAACCTAATGGATGCCTTTTTAAAGCCTCTCTCCACCTGGATGAGAACAGCAAGTTCTTTGTAAGCCTGCTTCGGACTGGAGGAAGGTTGAATACTCCATGTGATCATGCAAATCTGTTTGTAAACAAAGATCCAGTTTCAGCCGGAGTAGCATAGATCAGTTTTATTACTAAAATGCCCTTAAGTGAACATTTCAGTCATTTAAATTAAAAAAAAGCTGTTGTATTAAACAAAAAAAATTGTTAAACAGCATTTGGAGGAAAAGTGGCACTGTTCATATTCTCCTCAGCAAAGTTTATTCAAGAAAAAAAGCTACAGAATAATGAGAATTAATTAAATTTATAGGCGCCTTTTCTGGTAAGGTCACCATACAAATAATCCCATAAATTTATGCAATCTAGAATCCATACAAACAAGAAACTGATCCACACATACGTTTGAAGACTATGGACTCTATTTTAGTGATCTTAAAGTTGCTTATCATCAAACAAATTTTCTCCTTCTCCAACAGCCACAATCATTCCATATAATGTTGATGCTTGAGTCTCAAGGACAGGGTTTTCAGTCCTCTTTCTCCTTAAATACCCAGCACACTGCGTTCTCAACATGAGGAGAAAATGCTTATCGTATTACCTATAGAATCAGCCACTAGATTTTACCGGCAGTGCTCAACATTTGATACACAGACAGGACAGACTGTAGGGAAGACATCCAAGAAGACCTCGTCTCCACTGATGAAGGTGATCGGAGACAAACAACAAACTGCAGACTCATGCTAAATCATGCTTAACTCAAAAAACAAGAGGGTGATTTGTGTTTCTACTGTAAATTTTACATGGAAGGCTTTTGGCGTCTCATCAGGGTGAAATTTAATCCAGATGCTGGTATGTGATGTCTAGAAAACAACAGTTGCAATCTAGACAAAATTGGACACCATTGACTTTCAGTGCAATATTGAGAGGCACTGATGGCCTTGATACATAAAATAATTTGTTTATGCATTTGCCTGTGTTATCTAGAAGAGAAAGCTGTTGACAGCGTATGCAAAACTCTTGTGTATAATTGCTATTAGATGGAAAAAAAAACATTCTGTTAAGTTGATTTGCAACTTAATTTTATAAAAAGATCAAATGCGTGTCACCCGAAGCCACACGCGACTGAGTGTTCTTTCTCAAAGACAAACTGATATTTTCATTTTATCACACTGGTACATACTACAACGTGCAGGTCTACATTTCACTGCACTTTAAGAAATAATGGTAAGCGAGTTGCTACTGGGGTGGTACCTTTTCAAAAGGTACACGTTTAGGGTCTATATTGGTAGCTTAAAAGTGAAAATTAGTATGTAAAGATTTTGAGAGGAACCCATTTGTACTTTTTAGGTACTAATATGTACCCTTGAGGTATTAATATAGACCTTTTAAAGTAAAATTTGTACCTCTTGAAAAGGTACCACAACAGTGACAACACGCGTACCTCGATTGTGTTGTGTATAATAGTTGGCAGATTTTTAAAAAAATAATTCAGATTTTATTTTCAGTACTGCTGATTTTTTTATTTATTTATTTTGTAAAGAAAATTCCATACCACAAAGTCAAATTTTGTATAAAATATACCAACACAATCTCACAGCAATTCATAACTTTTTCATTTAGTGGCTAATTTGTATGAATTCGTACTATCCAATTCGTACATTTTAGTACAATTTGCTCATCCCCCAATGACGGTTGGGTTTAGGGGTGGGGTTAGGTGCCACGCCTCCTTTTTAAAAATTGTACAATTTCGTACGAATTAGCCACTAAACTGACAAAACGTAAAATACAGTACTTACGTTTTCTCGTGAGATCAGGCTGAATATACAGTAAAAATGGCAAATTGTGAAAAATGTTGTTGTAAAATATTTTTAGGGGCGACTTGGTGGCTCAGAGGTTAGCACTGTCGCCTCAAAGCAAGAAGGTCATTGGTTCGAGTCCTAGCTGGACCAGTTGCCATTTTTGTGTGGAGTTTCTCACCGTGATGACGTGAGTTTCCTCTGGGTGTTTGGTTAATCAGGGGTTGCCACAGCGGAATGAACCGCCTTAATTACTACACTGTTAACAATATCCTGTCTACAGTAACTTGCTGTGAGTTACAGTAAAAAGACTGTTTTACATTTACAATGGCATTTATCTTGCTGGACATGTATTTACAGTATTGTTTATCTTTACTGTAAAATATAGTCATATAGTTAAAGACTATAGAATACTCAAGACATGTTACTCGTATAGTTTTGAATGGGGAAAAGTGTAAGGGTCAATATGGTGAATGAAGCACCGCCTAGTACAGGAGCCAATCATTGATCGATATAGACTTACATTCCTCAGGGGGACCAGGCGTGTGCTTTTACAAAGTTTTTGTGGTCAACAAAAGCACTGGAATCTCAGTGAATACTTGCTTCACAGACATAAAGAATATATCCACATAAAGCTTGAAATCTGTGCTTTTAAATGAACCAACTACACTTGAAAACTAAACTTTTTTGGTTTTGTAATCAGTATGAAACAAACGTGAGGTACTGACAAAACACAAATCACATGACAGCAACTACTCAAATGCCTATAAACTTGTAAACAAGGAGCCGCTGTCACTTCTGGAGGAGAAATGGCATCACGACAAAGTTATTAATTATTTCAGAAGACCAGTGCGATCTGACAAAACATTATTCAGAGGATGATAATATCTAGAAATGACCATCAAGGAGGTTGGTGTCGTGATCTCTTTCTTTTCAAGTGTGCATGCACATTAGCCTTGGCAACCAGACAAAATGCTGAATTTGATCGATTCTGACGTAGTAACAAAACTTAAGGCAGTTGTTGCTTAATTCTATTGATGATTCTAAATAAGTAATGTAATCGTAAACTTACAGTTTTGGAGAATTTGATGTTTCCCTGTTCAGACAGAATGCCCGAGTATACTGCCCGAGAGGTGTTTTAAAGATGGCCGCCAAGTGAAATGAGGTAGAACAATTTTCTGTAAGTAGGGATGTCAATCTATCACTTTTTTGTCCAATTACTACAATATATGGTATTCAATAACTTGCATATTAATTTGGACAAAGAATTACCCCTGAAGAAAATTTAAAGTCATTATAGTGTTAAAGGTGAAAAGCAACAGACAAAAAGTATTTTAGAAAGATATAATTTATTTGATTCAACATAGAATGTTTTACACACAAACTTGATTTTTTCTCAGTTCCATCTGCATTGTTTTTAATTTATTTTACAAACATTCTACCCAATATCTTTAAAACTATGCAAAGAAATGTTTTATGACATGAAGAGGAGTAAATAATGACAGAATCTTCATTCATAGTTGACCCATCCCTTTTTTATTGATATGACTTTATGGGAATAAAAACCTACTGGAAACATTCTCTGTAGGCTATTTTTTGTAACCAAAAACTATCCATCCCAGAACACTACAGTTTTTTTTAACTAACATATTAAACAACCTGAAAGATAATCTTATGGAAATGTTTATTTATGAGCAGTAAACAGTCATTTACATCATTGAAACATTCATTTATTGTATTCATCTAAACAACTGATTCATTCAAGAAAGAAGTTACCTGCTTTATTAAATTATTTGGTTTACTTAATTAAAAATATGGATTTAAATGAATCACTGCTGTGTGTTTTAATTAAAGACTCAATCCTGTGGTTCATATTTTTGTTGGCGAAAAATAACAAAATCAAATGATACTGTCTTAAATAAAACAGTAATAGCTTAATATGTTTTATAATAAATATAATATTTGCACTTGAGCTATTCAGGAGAAAAAACACTGTGATTTTGCTTAAATATAAAAAACTAACATAAAAATATGAAACAAAACTCATACAAGGGTATTTTTGCCTCAAAATCTCCAATTAACCATTTTGTTCATAGTTATATACCTTTATAGTTACCGTACTTGGTGTGAATGGGCCTTAATACAGTTACAATAAAAATGCATTGATGTAATAACCACAATGTAAAACCCTTCATCCTGTGACTCAGGCTTGTTAAGAGCTTATCATCACTGTCTATGTAAATGCCATCACTGGTTACGGTTGAAGGGAATTTTCCACTCAGCGAATTTCCCTTTGGGAACTATTCCTGATGATGTCCCTGTGAAGAGGTCATATACACACAAAGAGCTTCACAGTCCAACTAAACCTCCCACGTTATTTAATTTTCAAATGTCGATTTGTATGCTCAAAAATAGAGTTTTTGTTAAAAATATCCGTAGCAGTTTTCCGTATTTTGTGATTCATGTTATTTTCCCCCATTTATTTATGCTATAAATTGCATTATGGGAGCTTGATCTCTCTTCCAACAACTTTTAACCGTGAAAAGTAAAATAAAGTGACTTTTATTAAGATTTTAAATAGTTTAAAGTTATATATTGTCTGGGTTGTACATTATGGTACAAGGACCTTGTAATAAACAGCTGTTAGGATGCTAAGTATCTCCATAATATTAAACCATGAGAACTGTTATGGAATTCCACACTAGACACGACCACGAAAATTGTCCAGAACAAACAATAAACTTTCTAATCTGAGAAGATCAGCTAGGGAACCAGTTTTCAACTATCTCGAACATGCACCCTCTGCCCTCAGCTTTACCTTCTCCACCAGAGCAGCTCACTCACATTCCACACAGAATGTCCAAGTTTTTAATACGGTGTATCTTGTGGCTCTATATTCATGTTTGGTGTCATTTTAAATGTCTCAGTGTGATTGGTAAAGTGGTCTTAATTTCACTGTAATATTTTTACAATTTCCCTTATATCAAATAATATAATCAATATAAGATGCTCCACTCCAGGGAAAATGCTCTTCACACCATCTCATGACCAGTTAAGGGTCTTGGTCAAGCTTTTATTGTCTTGAATTTATTGAGATTTATGTATTTAAGGGAAAGGTGCAGAAGTGTCTGTGGGATTCTGTAGCCAGGATGCCCCGTTGCAGTGTACGAGTCTCTGAGCTCTGCATCAAGGCTTATATGCTGCAACCTATTTCTACATGTTCAGGTATTAATCTCTTATAACTCTTAAATGTATCTTTGAGTAATTGATGTTGTACAATCTGAATTGGCTTATGTTATTTAATTATGTGAATTGAAATAGAAAAGTCTTTGCCTGACAAATAAATGTAAAATTCTTGTTTAACTCTAATATCTCCTGAAATCATGTAAATTGTTTAGGCTGATGTTTCCGCAGCCTACGACCAGGATTAGTCAAACATTCAGGCTCAATGGATGGAGCATAGGCACAGCATTAGAGTCCTGTTGATTACTGACAATCACTGAAATAGTATGATATAATCTAGTGGCTGAATCAAACTTTCTTCATATATAAGCAAGCATGGGGCGGCCTAATATTACTTAAAGGAAATTAGTTTAGTTATATCCTCCATCTAAGAACCAGAACTGGCGAGGATGCGTCCATGAGCAGATGGATCAGGCCAGAACACTGACTCTAAGCGACTTAAGTAAATGATGAACCATTAACTTAAAATAAGGATTTATTAGGTTAATCAATCTAAATCAGACCAAATCACAACCTATAAGGTGATCAGTTTGAATTGGATGAATCTAAAATAAAATTGACTCCTATTTATAATGAATTGAAGTTGGAAACTAATTAAAATAAATTAACAAAATAAAATATTTCATTTCACATGTGCTAAAAAGGCTTACATTTAACTTTAACCCATGCTGTCAGTTCTGTCATAAGACTAATAGATGGACCCTGATGTTGCGTTCACACCAGATGTTGAAGAAGCGTCGAGTGCTAGTGATTTACATGTTAAGTCAATGTAAAGACCCGAGTCTACGCTTTTTTTCAGCCTTCATAAAGCACATAAACAGTTATTTTTTCATTAAAATCCATGTTAGCCATTTAGTAATGAAGCTAGAGTCACCGATCAGACAGAAGCCCTGCCCATGACATGAATCCGCATCTGTTCTAAAAAGAACATGACACGCGAATTAATCGGATTTTGACACGCGAATGAAGCAAACACAAATTAAAGTTTCACAAACTAATTTCGAGAGGAGCACATGATAAGATTGAGCACAACTGCCTTCTCATCTGTAATCAGTAATAATCCAATCAGAGTGATCCAAGCTTACTATAAATGGATCGTTTTTTTCTCCCTACTACTCTAACTTCATTTTGGAAGAATCCCCCCCCCCCCCCCCCCCCCCCCCCTCCACCCCATCTCCTCTATTTCCTCCCTTTTCTAATGGGGAGCCCTCGAGACCTACCTGATCTCGGATCTCTTTATTTGCTTATTGACCGGGTGGGAGCCTTGGACTTAAGTATCTCCGAGCTCAGGGTTCTCTCCCGGGACAGCATGCCAAACCTGCTATAAACGGCAAGCATATCTAAGTGGGAAATGTTCTTGCGTCTATTTACGCGCGATTTATCCGCGTCTGGTGGGAACATAGCATTACACTGCCAGTACATTTTCTGTTATTTTACAGATTTTTCTCTCAATACATTATTTTTTAGTAATTATATTATTTCAAACTACTAAAATGTCAAAATAAAAGTCACTTTGTTAAACCATAAAGTAAAATTTTCAACATCAAAAATCAACAGAGCAGAGATCGAGGTCCCATAATGCAAACCACAACCAATTCACAACCAATAATTCACAACCAAAAATAAAAGGAAAACATTAGTGAATCACAAAATATGGAAACATGTTAATTAACAGATATCTTTTAGTGATGGGTCGTTTATGAACGATTCGTTTATTTTAAATGAATCTTCAGTATGACTCGGGAACTACAAGTCCTCTCAGGGAGTGATTCGTTCATCAGCACACAAATTTGTGCAGGCGGTATCATTCATTTCAAGTCTTTTGAGTTGTTTATCGTGGAAAGGCAGAAGCCAATCATATGCGTTTAGAGCCAGAAAAAGATCTGTTTATCTCTGGAGTCCTCTATCGGGTCTGAATCATTTGTTCCTCACGGGCCAATCATATGCGTTTAGAGCCGGAAAAAGAATTGAATTGAAAGGTGAACTAACTAATTATAATGGCTCCTACCGGCTCAGACTGTGTACTTTGGTTAAGATCATATGTGACTGTCAGTGTAAAGTGAACGAACCACTGACATTTGAAGACATGAAGAGGTGAGCTGAGCAAAGAGACAACAATACCTTTATAGAAAAAAGAGCAGGTAAACATCGAATTATTATTTTCTTCTTCTGATAGTCTTCCATTTATGACTTAATTGTCATGTGATCAACCTTTTGGGCTAGTTGTAGATGTTTGGAAGCAATTCGTAACATTTTAACAATATTTTGGCAAATTGATACAAATGAACAAAACGACTCGAAAAAAGATTCGCTCATCTCGATGAACGAGACTCAAAGATCTGACTCAAAGAGTCAGTAAAATGATCCAAACTTCCCATCACTAATATCTTTTACAATCAAACTACTTACTCAAAATGTACAAACAACACAATTCTTGAGATTTTTTGGGACAACTCAATTGTTTTACGTTCAGTCCACTTCAATTTGACACTTTAACTTAATCGATTTCTGTTGGGACAACATGAATGAATTGTGTGGAGCATTTTTACAGTGTACATCACTAAACAGAACATATGCATTTAGTCTGAAACCGTATTCAGTTAAATGCACTGTCAATAAATACAAAGTTTGGAAAATAATGAAATAATCTTGTTGCTGCAACAAAATAAACAAACATTATTAATATATTATATATATGCGAATTAAGGCTTATGCATACAGTATGTACGGTGTTGCCACCTACATGAAGAGTGGTAGAAGCAGCATTTGAGAAGTCATTACAGTGACAGAAATCCAGCACACCTTTATTTTACAGCCCTTTGCTGACCTGTGCTTTCTTTAGCAAACACAGCTGGTAGCATTGCAGTAGTCTATACAATCACGGGTACAACTAATCTTTTTTTATGTGTCCCATGCACAAACAAGCCTGTACTGTACAATATCACGTACAGTAACTGATCGTGTTGCCTTTTGGTGGAGCAAACTAAAATAAGTGTTGCTCAGAGTTTGTCAGAGTTCAAGTTGGACTGTCCAGTCGACCACAGCGATTGAAAAACTAAATAATTAATTCAGAAATGCCAGGAAAAATAACACCTGTCGAGAGTTGATCACTGGGGTCTCCTGATGAAATTTCCCTACAGCGAGAAACAAGAGGAAATGTTAGACAGAATCAATCATCAGGACATTTGGATACCCTAATATTACACAAACAAATATGAATCAAGGAAATACAAATAAATAAATATAAAACAACTTAATAATTACAATCCACTCATTCAAACTAACAGTATATCAAACTGATATGCATATAAAAATGTCTGTGATTATTAAACAGAAAGATATCAAATAAAGTAATATAAATAATGATTGATAGATAGATAGATAGATAGATAGATAGATAGATAGATAGATAGATAGATAGATAGATAGATAGATAGATAGATAGATAGATAGATAGATAGATAGATAGATAGATAGATAGATAGATAGATAGATAGATAGATAGATCTAATATGAAAGAGGTGATTTGGAATTATATTTGAGTTTGTTTCCAAAGAAAAAGACAGAAAACATACAGTTTAGTTTATTAGATTTCTCCATCCAAGCCCTCAAACCTTGCAAAAAAATGAAAGTAATGATAATTAACAACACAAAAATCAAAATGGCCTTTAAATTCCATCATCCCAGACAGAACGTCACCAAGTGCACTCCAGGAATGAAAGCAGATTGTGAAAGAATGAATGGCAATGAAAAGAGAACATTTCCCAACAGACGATCAAGTAATCAGTAATCAAGCGAGAAGCTCCGTAAGACCAAGAAATGGCAGAATTCAGAAGCTCAAGTACAGATTTGGCTTTCTTCACCAGGAGAAAAGATAAGGATGTTTTGTTTGGGTGATTATGAGACTGATATTCATAATAAAATAATGTCAAATTTTGTAACATACATTTATCTGTATTAAAAGTTTAAGATTAAAGATTAAAGGCAAAAAAATGACACTGGACAAAATATAAAATAAAATAATTGTTTTGACTTTTCATCTCACAGCTCTGACGTTTTTCTAGCAATTGCATATATATGTACATACACACAGTTTAAGACAAAAAGATTAGCCTTCCTGTCTAATTGTAATTCTTTTGCAAAAATTCCCCAAGTTTAACGGTGATCATTTTTCAACATAATACTTTTAATAACTAATTTCTAACAGTTAATAGATTTAGAGTTAGCATGACAAAACACAACATTATAGTTACTTTGCAAGATACTAGTATTCAGTTTAATGGCTTGTCTAATGATTGGACAACAGTAGTTTGTTCCAGCTGATTTAAATGTTATCCCTCGATTGAATGGGCTTTATCAGTAGTTATCAGCTGTTGATATGGGCCAGTAGGGGCCTTCTGGGCCTACTAGTATTAGTATGTTATCATCAGGGCATAATTTGGGCACCTCATTTTACCGATCCCCCTCCTCACACATCAATGAAAAAAATTAATTCGCAGAAAAACACTTTCTGCCAAAAAACACTTTCATCCGCAACACTCCAGACACAACACACCATCACTGCACACTATCAATAATATAAATTATTTATATTATTTATTACATTTGCTGTTTATTGTATTTTATTAACGTCTACCCCAACCCATCACAGTAATGTAAATACTGATCTGGAGTCTTCTCTATTAGTACAGCTAATTAACTAGTAGGCGCAGAAGTTATGTTATATATATATATATATATAGCATAACATTTCCGCCAAATTCCTCACTTGGGAAATAATTGAAAAATAAATACAATTTTCACAGGAGGGCTAAAAATATTGTAGTCTACAGCATAGGACATTTCATGTTTATATCTTGCAATATTAAGTTATAAATTTCAGTCAACTTTCTGAATTTAGTTTTTTGTTTTGTTTTGTTTTGTTTTGTTTTGTTTTGTTTAGTAGGCTGCCTCACAAATTGAATTTGATTTCTTACAACTGCAAGTCAACATCTTGCAGTTCCAACTGTATCAACAGTTTGGCTCGTCTTTTAAAGGTCCTGTAAAGTGCTTTGAAATATTATTTTTTAATCTCAACCAAAACAGAGCGTGAAACAGAGTGTAACTTCTTCTCTTTTTTAAAAACAACCAATAGTATTTTGTTTCATTACAGCTTTGCCAGTGAGAGCATTGAACTCAAGTGCATTAAATGAAAAGCAAAAGAGAAGCGTCTTGAAAGGGGCGGGGCATTTCAGATACTAAAGAGCATTTGATTGGTTATGATTTCATGAGAAACTTAAGTACGAGTTGACGTGAATAAAAACATTGATCCATTTAGGCGGAAGTGACAAACTACAAGCTTTACATGTTTATATCAGTTTTATACACTCACTGGACACTTTATTAGGTACACCTGTCAAACTGCAAATTTCTAATCAGCCAATTACATGGCCGCACCTAAAGGCATGCAGACATGGTCAAGACGATCTGCTGCAGTTCAAACCGAGCATCAGAATTGGGAAGAGAGCTGATTTAAGTACTTTGAATGTGGCATGGTTGTTGATGCCAGACGGGCTGGTCTGAGTATTTCAGAAAATGCTGATCTACTGGGATTTTCACGCACAACCATCTCTAGGGTTTACAGAGAACGAAAAAGAGAAAATATCCAGTGAGCGGCAGTTCTGTGGGTGAAAATGCCTTGTTGAAGCCAGACGTCAGAGGAGAATGGCCAGACTGGTTCGAACTGATAGAAAGGCAACAGTAATTCAAATAACCACTTGCTACAACCGAGGTCTGCAGAAGAGCATCTCTGAACACACAACACACCTTGAGGCAGATAGATGCCACTCCTGTCAGCTGAAAACAGGAAACTGAGGCTATAAATTCGCACAGGCTCACGAAACTTGGACAATAGAAGATTGGAAAAACATGGCCTGGTCTGATGAGTCTCAATTTCTGTTGCGACATTCGGATGGTAGGGTCAGAATTTTGAATCAACAATATTGTGCAGCCAACAAATCTGCAGAAACTACGTAATGCCATCATGTTAAAATGTACCCAAAATTTCTTGTTGAATAACTTGTTGAATGCATGCCATGAAGGATTAATGCAGTCCTGAAGGCAAAAAGGGGTCCAACCCAGTACTGGTCAGCTGTACCTAATAAAGTGTGTAATCTAATAGTGTATCTTCTAAATGTGAATTTTGTGATCTATTTTGGAGCACACCAACTTGTAGATATTCTAATAATGAATAATACTGATACTAACATCTTTAACTTTATTTTAATTTTATGGGACCTTTAAGAGGTATGCCAAACAAGTGGTAAATAATAATACTATTAATCCTTATTTTTATTTACTCATCATCACCCTTAAAAAACAGCAAGACATTTTGTTAATCACCAGACCAAAAAGAGAACATAAGACCAATATAAATGTCAGTTGATCAGTATCATGCATGCTGAATAAGAAGGAAGACAGATGAAAGAGAAATGGCAACAAACTGGAGACACCCCAAAAAAAAAGAAAAAAAAAAGCAATGTTCCCTACATACATTCGTATATATTTTTCTCATATCTTCAAGTTGTGTCGTGGGGCTGGTGCTGCCGCTCTGGGCTCGAGGTGGAGTGCCTGTGGACGCTCGAGGAATTACATTGTCATATGATTCCAACTGCTATAATCGAAAACACAGTCCAAATAGATATGACAGGTGAACACAAGCGTATGAGAACATTCAGGTCTTCAGCAACAAGCATATATGTAAATATGTTTTTTTTTTGTGAATGTGTAGCTCTCTGTTTTATGTTTTTGTTGTGGACAACCACCACAAGACTCGGTGGTTATATGTATGCATAGTCAAATGAGTAGTAAAATACGTGCACTCACATTTCCCGTTCCTTTTGTGATGATGGCCAGTTCTGTCGGCTGGTAAACACAACTGCGCAGCTGGCCGTTATAGCCGCTGTATGGAGACACAGGCTTGTTACCTGAGAAAAACAAAAAAGTTAGAAGAGAAATATTAGATGGTTAGACTTTGTGTGGCACACATGGTATGCTTTATAGTTCTGAAGACGAAAAAATGCATTGCTGCTATATACAATGAATGTAGATGACCCATTGTTCTATGAATCACAGTATAAATTTGGTTGAAATCAAACTCTGTTTAGCTGATTTACAAAAATATATGGTAAAATTTATTTATGAACTAATTTTGAGAGGATCACGTGCTTATGATTGATCACAGCTTGTCCCGCATCAGCTCACGACTCTATAAATAACCAGAGTGTTCTTATCCCAGTATCTTCATCTTGAAGAATCCCACCCCTACACTCCCTCCTTTCAAGATGGACGATGCGGTGGCCCAGTGATTAGCGTGGTTGCCCCACAGCAAGAAAGTCTCTGGTTAAGTCCCTACTAAACCAGTTTTCAATTCAGTGTGAAGTGTGCTCGTTCTCCTCATGCTCGCGTGGGTTTTCCCAGGGTTCTCCAGTTTCCTCACACAGTCCAAAACAAAACACGCAAGCTAAGTAAATTGAACATACCAAATTGATACCATAGCCCTGCTCTTAGCAAGAGTACATCTCTCCTTAGCCATCCTATATCTGTCAGATATCTGTCAGAAATAAGTCGGAGGAGTTAATCAAGGTCTACCTGAGCTTAAACTCCCCTCTTGCACTGCAAATGGGATGGATGCAAATGGCCCAGCGCTCGAGGATCTCATAAGCTCAGGGCTCTTTCCCAGGACAGCATGCCAAAGAAGCTTTATTATCAATCATCAGACAAGTGTGAACTCCTGAAATACCAGTTAAAAATTCAGGCACAGTAAGGGTGCGTGTCCACTAGGGTTGTAACAATATACCGGTATGACGGTTTACCACGATTTGAATGTGCACGATTATCATACCATGAACAATTGCATATCAACGGTTTTAACCCTTAAAGACCGAGACAGCCGCCCGCGGCTAAAAATAAGTATTGCTCTTAAATGTTTAATAACTTTTGATCCGCTGATCCAATTCATACAATTCAAAGATTGGCATAAAGAAGAGAATCTCAGCGGACTTTCAGAGGCTCCGGAATCAGTGCGGTTACGTCATCAACATTTGACAACGCTGATTTGACAAAGAAACGCTCGTCACTGTGTCTCCAGACAAACCAGACATGATACATTGATGCATTGTCCCTCCTCCATGCCCAGATTGGTTCAAACTCGCTATATCACAACCAATAAGCATAGGTTTCGCTTTTGTTTGTGGACCAAGCTTTTTGAACAACACGGAATGAGAGAAAGGCATACATTTATGCGCGGCTAAATAAAACGCAAAAAAAAAGTTTTGCATGAAATAATTCTCATACTAAGTACTTTTGCATGCACAGCAGCACAGAAACATGACAAAACAGTGACACAGCAAAGACGAACTGCTGCTCTTGCTGTTTTCAAAAGACGCAAATGAAGGTGCAGCTGTTTGTCTGCATTGCAGACAACCATATCCATATCCATAGACAACCATATCCATGCTGGCACATAAAACCTAAGGATGTTCCATATTGAATCTAGTTTCGTTATTTAACTATTTATAGTATAGTAAATATTTATATCTATTTTTTACTGAGGATTTGCACCATGTTTATTTGGACTTTATTTGGACTTTGACACATTATTTATTATTTTCTTATTTTTATTTGTTCATTGTAAGTGGTGTTGTTTATAGTAACTAAAAATATATTATTTGGAAAAAGTCAAATTTGCTTCACTGTTCTATTATTTTGTAACATTTGTAACATACCGTATACCGCGAAACCGTCAAACCGTGGTATTGTTTTAGACGATTATCATACCGTGAAAAATTCATACCGTTACAACCCTAGTGTCCACCAAATTGGAAAACACTAGTGCTGTACCAAAACTGCTCAAAAATGCTATTGAAACTGTCTGAGATTTTAAAATCATTAAACGCAAAAGACTTTCACATAAGAAGCACACTCAACACTTCGCTACGTTAAAGGCATTTTTTGAATAATCGGTTGCTTCTATTGACTACAACAGATAAAAAAGGTTTTAATTATTAATTAATAATGTTTTCTGATCAAAAACTGTGTTCTTTTAAACAAAGTAATCATAAAAATTGGCTTGTCACACTGCAGTTGAAACACACCTATGTGAGTAACAATGTTTTAAGTGCCACTAATTGCTGCATATGTTTGTTCTAAGGATGCAACACAGGCTCGAAATACGAGCACGAAATACGTACCTGGATGTACGTTTTTTTGCAGTTTTTGTTTTCGCGAATCCACCAGAGGCTGCTGTGTACGCTTTTTCAGATCTCAAATTTCCCTTGCGAGTGCCAGTGGTGTCTGCTGCTTTAATGTCTGTAGGTGACTGACCAACCGACGACAACCCCACCCATCCCCTTCCTTAAAGCCAACATACAGTGTTTCCAAAGGCAATCTAGAAAAAAAAAGCCCTAGTGGTCGCCTGATTTTTACCATGATTTCAGATCTTACCATGTTCTCACCCTGTTATTTACTAGTTTTTTTTTTGGCTTTTGTTTTTGTCTTATTGCTTTCTGGAACCGTTCTTCACCGGACTCGAACCCTGTCGTTGTGGTCAACTACTCTCTGCATCTAAAGTCTGCTATCATATGTGGGAAGCTACTGGGCACTTGTAACAGTGGGAAAGCCGTCTATACTGAGTTAAGGATTCAGCTGGTTGCGCAAAAAGGAACAGAAGCTGTCAGCGGAGTTATACCACCTTGTAGTATTTGTTTTAGGGTGCTTTCACACCGGTGAATCGATTCAGTTGTTCCGAAACAGAGATTACAATTGTTACATTGTTGCTCTTTGCTCTTGGAGCGGTTCGCTGCTCTTTGCTCTTGGAGCGGTTCGCTTTCACACTGCAAAGTTTCTAATCGGACCAAAAGAGCTAAAACAAGTCACGTGTGAGTAAACTCTCCTTACATTGGTCAGAGTGTCAGGGTTTATTTTGCAGCGTCCCGCTAAACTGTCAGGAGAGGTGGGGGTTTGGTGGTGATTGACAGGGTGCACGCGCGCGACGTGTCTGAGGAGAGATGCAGTGGGGAGGGGTGAGAAGGGTGCGCGACGATGCCTATTTGAGGACCGGGAGGGAGACGCGAGATTACCGGGAGATCATCACTCGTTTGCGGGCATCCGGAGACTCGCGAAACTTCCCGCCCTACTCATAATTCTCTCTTCATATAGCCGTAAGCCTATTACATATCCATAAAACACTGTGATATAACCGCGCTCGGATCGGATCGCTTTCTCACTGCAATCGAACCGCTCCAGGGTTCGTTTCAGTCGAGCCGAGATCACCTAATTCAAGCGATCTCGGAGCGATTACTTTGGCGCGGAACAGAGCGCGATTGCCCTGTTCATATATGCCAAATGAACCGCGCTAACTGGGCAAACGAGACGCGTTCCGAAACAAAAGTGTAGGTGTGAAAGCACCCTTAAATTGAAATGCAGCCATACATAGCTCTGGCTACTTAATTCACGCTCTCTGAAAATTTATACGGTGGTACGTTTTCACAATGAGCCTCTGTTGCAACAATACATATATATATATATATAATTATTTTTAAACAGTGAATTAAGTCTTTTATTTGTCTTACTATTTTATTTTATTTGTTTAGTTTTATTTAAATTTGGTTTGCCTGCTCATTTTTACATTGTTTTGTTATTTAGAATGGAAGATATTTTAATTGTTTTATACAGAAATGTAAGAACTGTTAAAAGCGATTGATCGATTTTACTTTAAAAAGTTATACCTTAATTTTTATAATTAGGCTCATAGTTTAATTAATGATTTAAAGCCAATATGATATTGGCAAATCCTTAACTCACTTTATTAAAGAAGTCAACTTGTCGCTTTTAAGGCAACAGGTTTACCCATTTTCTTTTTTACTTTTTCAACAAACTAATTACTTTTTACAGTTTATTAAATCGACACTTTCATTTATAATCTTACATAAAAAATAAGAAAAAATGTATTGTGAAATTGTATTTTATAAGGCTATGAGTTGTGCATTACGTATTTATACAATGTTTCTAATCAATATTAGACAGCCCAGAATGACAGGCAGAATTATAGATAGACCAACAGATTGATAGGCCGAGTTATAGATAGAATGAGATATTTTATTCACTTGTATTGAACGACAGCAACAAAGGATGTTTCCAAGTAACTAGATATATAACTCTATTTAGTCATAATCTCTCAACAAACATCTCCAGTTATCTATCAGCCCTGATAGGTGCATTCATAGGGCCTCTGACACACAGTGCTTTGATAAGACTGGACTGACGCAGCGGGTCAGAAATGTCCTCCTGCTCTGTGAAACACTGATGACACCATTGCCACGCCTCAGTCTCTGTGGAGACCTGCTAATGCAAACACACACACTTCAGGGTCTCTAAAGAGACTCTGATACGAGCAGTATGTGCACCTATTGACTCATGCCATGGTGGGAGAGGTTGTCCATTCGCCTACGGGTGTTCATTTACTAGCTCGATATGACTTCTGAACTTTTGAAAGCAACCAGATGCATTCCTTCCACATCACAAAACCACAATTGCTATGCAAATATTGACGGACATGGGGAAATGTTAGACATATGGCTGCATTGCTACTGACAGATGATTGAATATGTGTAACTGTATTGTGAGTCAGTTGGTTGAGCAAACACGGTTGGATATTGTTGATTCAGAATAGAAGGGTTTGACGCACATGAAATGACAGTTCTGAATGCACAAATGCACAGAAACGCTCATGTTTTGATGTCAAATTCATGGACATCAAAAGGCAGAAGGGATATTTGCATGTTTGGCTGGAGGAAACAAGCAGGTGCAAATACAAAGACAGTGAGAGACGTCGACAGGGCGAGGATGAAGAGGAGGGTGAACCGTGCGATCAGATATTAGTGTGAGTGGATTCAAACATCAGCATACTGTATCAAATTCAGAGGTGTAAGCAGCAATTATCTGTGAAATGCAGCTCTTTTCCAGCATGCTCTGCAGCTTTGTCCTCTCTCAAAGTCACACACGTTCATTCTCCCTTCAGTTATGTTGACACATATATTTGATTTGTTGACATATTTGATTTCTGGATTATAACTGGCACTACCAGTTGAATTTGGCTTCACTGAATGGAGTTGTTGACAAACTAATAGTGCAAGGACTAAGTGCTGAGAATCTGTTCATTAAAACTGTAATTATTTTTAATAATGCGCGTGTCCATTTACAGTGAACCAAGAGATGAAGTAAACAAAAAAACTTATGAAATTTATGTGAACTCAGACACATTTTAGGCCTGATTTCAGAGATCGTCATGTTACAAAATTTTATTACACTATTGTTCAAAAGTTTAGGGTTAGTTAAATAACATTATTATAATTATTAACTGTAATAATAATATTAATAATAATAATAATATATAATTTCTATATGGCTTAGTCCTTTATTTATCAGGGGTCGCCACAGCGGAATGAACCGCCAACTTTTCAAGGATATGTTTTACACAGCGGATGCCCCTTCAGCTGCAGCCCAGTACTGGGAAACACCCATACACTCTCAAATTCGCACTGCAGCCAATTTAGTTTATTCAATTTACCTGTACCACATGTCTTTAATCAGTGGGGGAAACAGGAGCACCAAGAGGAACCCCACGCGAACACGGGGAGATCACGGTGTCGCCATAATGAATCATTTAGTTAGCAAATAAGCATTAAGGTGATTTAAAGTGACAGTACAAACTTAGATAGTAAATAAATCAACCTCCAAATAAATATTTTTATATTATTATTTAATATATTTATTTAGTTATTTTGACAAAACGTTATCACAGTTTTGATGAAAATATGAAGCAGCACAACTTCTTTGCACACTGATAATATAAAAATATTTTTAGGAACCAAAATATTGTTAGAAATCATTCATTTATTCATTCTCCTTTGGTTTGGTCCCTTTATTCATTAGGGGTCGCCACAGTGGAATGAACCACCAACTTATCCAGCATGTTTTACACAGCGTATGCCCTTCCAGCTGCAACCCAGTACTGGGAAACACTCTCACATTATCACTTATATACTACAGCCAATTTAGTTTATTCAATTCACCTATACCGCATGTCTTTGGACTGAGGGGGAAACAGGAGCACCCGGAGGAAACCCACGCGAACGCAGGAGAACAATCAATATATATATATATATATTTATTTATTTATTTATTTCTTATTATCAAAAAAATGAATAATTTAATTAACGAAGAAGCATTGGGGTGATTTAAAGTGACAAACTTGACTAGTAAAAAAATCTACTCCAAATAAATATTATTTCTATTAGTATTTAAAATATTTATTATTTAGTTATTTCGACAAAACGGTATCACAGTTTTGACCAAAATATAAAGCGGCGACGCAGTGGCGCAGTAGGTAGTGCTGTCACCTCATAGCAAGAAGGTCGAGTTTGCATGTTCTCGCTGCGTTCACGTGGGTTTCCTTCAGGTGCTCCGGTTTCCCCCACAGTCCAAAGACATGCGGTACAGGTGAATTGGGAAGGCTAAATTGACCGTAGTGTATAAGTGTCTGTGTGTGTGTATGTGGATGTTTTCCAGAGATGGGTTGTGGCTGGAAGGGCATCCGCTGCGTAAAAACGTGCTGGATAAGTTGGCGGTTCATTACGCTATGTCGACCGCGTATTAATAAAGGGACTAAGCCAAAAGGATATTGAATTAATAAATGAATGAATAATGCAGTCTTGGTGAAGGTGAGAAACTGCTTCTAAATAAATACTTGAAAGAAGTGACAGTAATATGCTAAGATTTTGGGAGGTGTAAACATTGGAAAAAACCCCAGACAACTAAGTAAAAGCATTGTGGCAACTGTTTAGAACTTCTATATTTTGCATAAAAGCCTTTTGTATCAAAATACTTGCTTCCGATATCGCCTAATCACACCTACGCTGATAAAAAACACATTAATATTTCCATATAAAGATATGGTCACTGCTATATTATGGATCCCCAACTAGAACTAGCTTGTAAAGTTAAGATAAGAAACCTACAAATACAAAGTAAAGAAGCTTCCATTTACCTGCGTTAGGCTCATCCATTGAGAAGGCCTTATTCTCCATAAATATATTCTGTGCGCTTTGCTCCTTCAGCATGTTCTCGTACCCTCTGCTTGGGTACATGTCTTCTGCAACAGGTTCATCTTCCCCTTCCTCACTTAGGCTACACACTGCCGGCACCGTGTGGAGCAGCAGAAAAACCCATGCGTTAGACACCAACGCTATCGCCAATGTAGGGTCGTCCCATGTCGGTCCACCATTTTTTGCATTCCCGGACACATACATGACAATCCACGCCACCCAGATGCCCACAGAAAGCAGTCCTGTGACCAGAATGAGGGCTCCGTCTTTGCGCCATTGCTTGTGTTTGCCTGCCATTATGGGTACGGATGCTACTACGACTGCTAACAGTAGGTTTAAGACGTATATTAGCGCCATAACAAAATCCTGATTGGCAATGTTACAGGGAATGGCTAATACAGGAGCAATGGTTCCGGTTATGTTAACTGGGTATCGTACAATCGTAATGATTAGCCATTCAGTGTTGATGACTACTTCCACCAACCAGAGTCCTAGAGCACCCAAACACCAAACCCAACCTCTAGGCCCCGAGTTCCTCCTGGCTAATATGTTCAACCTTACGGCTTGCATAAGAAGGCATGAGAAGCATCCGGCGAATAACACCCCAAACAAAAAGCGACGAGACGCGCAAGTGGCGAAGTTCTTCCCAACGATAAAGGCGAATGTGAGGGCGAACAGGCCAAATGTGAAAATCAGAAAAACCGTGTGAAGTCCAAACGAACTGCGCCAATTCTTGCTGTTGATGAAGGGAAGGCTGGCCAGCAGGACAATAAGAAGAATCAAAGAAGCCACCAAACCTGCAGCCGCAAACGCCTCGACTACTACACCCCAGACTGCACTGAGGTCACATAAGTTAAAATACAAGGAGTCCATGTTGGTTCCACAACCTCTGGGGATTGAGGTTTGGGCCAGAGATCCAGGCAGGACACATAACGCAATAAAGAGCAGATGAAAACGGTGGGATATGGAGGTGAAGTGATCCATGGTTGCCAGCACCTAAGATCAGAGAGGAGAGCAAGTATGAGCATGCAGGTAAAGAGTTACGAGAAGATACTGAGTGAAATTGAGTGAAATAAAACTCCCTTTACACACCCTCGGTGGGAGTGACAGCAACATCAAAACAGCAGCAATATCACACAGCTATTAAAACGTCATTCCTCATGCTCTTCAAGAGTGGCCCATCCTGGCTATTAGGCTATCTCTCTCTAAAGGTGTGGTCTCAGACATTTATATATATAGGCATGAATTATATCATTTATAAAAAAGATTATATAACTTTAAGTTACACAACCACTCAAATGTTTGAGGTAAGTTAACATTATTTATTTACTGATAAGTGTTTTTCTTATTGGAGTGATTATTTGTGATTTTCAGCACACACACACAAAAAAAAAACCCCTGTATTTTTTAAGTCTCGTGACCATACATTTTTGAATGCTAGAATATGAACTACACTATTTTCTAGCTGTACTTAGATTTACAAACTACTGTACATTTCATGTTTTGATTAACAAACATATTTCTGCTTTTTCAGAAAAAAAATTGTATGATTAAAAACAATTATTAAACTGCCTCAAAGGATTTGTTCTTTACAAATTAAATACTAAATCCCGAGAGACAGAAACTCATTAACATGCCGTTCTAAACATGTATGACTTTCGTTCCTCTTTAAACGCAAAAATATTTGTAAGCAAATATAAGAAATCCATCCCTCCACTTAAATTTTGTTCAAATTAAACTAAATGAACTGAACAGTTAGTCTTCTGATGAGCCGCTAGTGTTATATATAATATTAGGGCTGGCGATTTGGCCTAAAATCAAAATCTGCATTAATTGAACATTTTAACTCGATTACAATTAATGAATGATTATTTTATGTATTTATTTTTTGCCCTTATAGTTCACCGACAAGTTTTGTACAGTTAATATGTTCACATTTTAGCAGTGAGAGATTTTTTACCGAAGGATCCATTAATTGATTTTAAAATAATAGAAGGACACACACTATCTACAGTCTATGATTGTTTTTTGAACGTCAACGTTGAACAACTGAAATTAATCAAAACGCTTGTCACCGATATTAAACCGACCAACTACAAAGCCTGCACTATGCATCGTTGCGACATGCAGTTACATTTTTTAAGAGGATGCGATCGCAAGAAAGCTATGCCAGACCATACGCTTACGCTCAACGCAGAAGTATAAATCAGTCTTAAGAATGAGGTCACGTGACTCCACACGAGATATGGAAAATAATTGGGAAAAAATTTATTAATTAATCAACCTAAAAAAATGGAATCAATTTTAGGTTATGAATGTCGATTTCGATTACTTTCTGATTAATCGCTCAGCCCTTATATAACGATCAGATTTTATCTAGTCTTTCATTATAAACATTGATCAATGATGCCAATTTGATTATTTCACTTCAGACATGCTTGCTTGATGTGAAAGAACCTTTGAGATTTGGTGCTGGAGGGGGCTTTGGGTGGAGGGTGAAATTAAAGGAGTTTTCCAGGAGAAATAACAAAACAAGAGGGTGGCGGGAGATGGATCTGAAACACGGGAGACTCCTGGACAAAACAGGAGCGTTGGCAGGTATGGCTTGGTCTGATAATACATTGCAAATGTTTTTAAAAACTCATTTTAATTTACAAAGTCATGTGTGGCTTTAGAAATTTAAAGGCACTATCCAAGCAGTGATGTTCAAAAAATGTTAATGGCATTAAAAAAACTGCTTGAGATGTCTCACCCTGCTGTTTCAGTAAAATTTACATAAACACATTAAATAAAGCTGCAAGTTTTAAGGCACTTCAGGGGACATTTAACACATTAATCATTGATAGGAGAAATTCCTTCACTTGGAGCTCAGCCAGATCTGCCCGTTATTCATTAATCACTCTTTTAAAAAAAACGTGACAGACTGACTTAGTTTTATTTTCAAAACCTTTAAAAATTAACCACATAGTAAAGATTAATTCACTTCTGCACGCTGTACACATTTTTAGGTTTCAAATGCATTACAAGGTGTTCTTCTATTACTATTAACTGTATCCAGAATAAAATGGGAGCTGAAATGTTTTTATTTAAATAAAAATGATTAGATTTTCCTTATAAATAAAGACTAAAAAGGTTACAATATGGTTCAATTAAAAAAATTTGGTACAAAGTAAAACAAATCCTCTACAAGCCTTTAAAGCTTCATTTGAAATAGCTCAATAGCCTTGTTTGTAAGAAAGGTACATACAGTAACACTTTAGAATAAGGTTCCATTAGTTAATGTTAGTTAATGTATTTACTAGGATAAACAATATGTTTATTACAGTATGTATTATTCATCCTTGCTAACATTAGTTAATTGAATAATAAAGTCATTTTTGTTAGTTCTCACAGTGCATTAACTAATGCTTACAACTAGGACTGCACAACATATCGTTTAAGCATAAATGTTGCAATGGGATCATTCGCAATAGTCACATCACGAATATTTGCAACGTTGAGTCTGGATTATAATTCATAATTTTGCAAGTGTTTTTGAGCCCTGCAACCGTGTGAGGGTTTTAAAAGCATTCATAAAAAAAAAAAACATACCGTTTGTGACTTAAAAAAATTAATAACAATTTATTTTAACGAATAAGGTATGTAAAAGAAATTGAATTTAATGAATTGTTAATAAAACGAAGATTAGGCAGTATTATTTTACATTTGATTATTCAATTACTGTATGCCTAAATACATTCAGACTCTTAGGAAAACAATAAAACACTGTTTATTTAATTTGCATTATTTTCTTTATTAAATTTATCTATGCTTGTACATTGTTTATTACATGTTATGCACTCCCTACAGAACTTCCCAATTGATCTAAAATGATAGATTCTTTACAAACATTTATTCAACTCATCTAGTGAAATTGTATTCATATCGCTATATATAATTGCAGAATAAAAAGAGATATCGCAATTTTTCCAATATCGTGCAGCCCTACTTACATCTTTAGATTTTGATGATATATAAACATTGTTCATTCTTGGTTCATACATTAACTAATGGAACCTGATTGTAACGTGTGAGCATTTAAGCAAACACCACCTACATATGTTTTCCCATCGTAAAGATTGATCACACTGAAACAAATTCCACTGAATGCAAACACAATCTCATCACAACCAGAACTGAAACCGTTTGATGAATCCGTTCCTTGTTAACAGGTTGTGTCTATTTAATCACATTCAACTGATCTGATTACAAAATCAATATTTTCCCTCAGGTTTCAGAGTACTCTTTCAGGAGCAGTTTGTGTTGAACAGTTTACTGAAGTCAGTCATTCTTTCTTGTATTTATATTTGTTTGACTCTTGCAGTGGAAAAACTGTAAGTAACAGCATTAGCACTGGCATAAAAGGTAGCTGATCTGATGAATACCAGCGCCCTAAAAATAAATATAGCACAACATTCAAGGTCTGGGAGTTGTTCACCTGCTGGATGGTTAAAACTCTCTCAAACAGAAGTTTGGAGTGTTTAAGTTTAAAGTTTGGAGTGTTACGTTTCTCATATTCTAACATTAATATTAACATTATGCTGATTCATTAAACATTCAACAAGCTTTCTCTTAAATGACATTCAAAACTAGATACAAAAGTGCAGGTCATTTACCTAAAAGTAATAATTTCAGTTCATTCACATATAAAGCTATACAATCTTTTACTGCGTCATAAGACAATGCAATAAACTGCAAAATTGGTGAATAAACCCCAGTAGAACTTGGCAACACATTATCTAATCAGTACATGATTAACAACCGAATGTACTATGATTGCATTTTAATTGATCCTTTTAAGTAGTATATGGTAGTGGTAAGTAGTAGTAACTTTGTCTTAGAATAACACCTACTTTTAATGATATTCTAAATGTGTACAGTATATTATGTTTAGTTCATTATAAACAGATCATGTGAAAAAATAACATTTAAAAATACATATTATTTTTACACTTTAATTGCAAATAGAAAAAGGTATAGCCTGACTGAAAAGGATGAAACCAGAAACAATAAGTGTTAGAATTCTCTTTAACTTAATTTGCATGGAATAGATGACGAGTGTAGAAGACTAAACAGCATTATAAAATGTAACAGATGCTAAGAGACATTACATTTTCCAACTTAGCCTACATTTTCATTAATACTATGAATTTCTTCAAGATTAAACGCATTTTTGTCATTTCACTAGGCTTTTAAATTTAAAAATACAATCATATCAATAATCATAACATTGGATGGCACTATCGTAATGGCACCTAATGAGCTATTAACAGTGAAATAGAGGTTTTTTTTTTTGGAAACTGCTTGCATCTTCTAGAAATTTCTAACAATTTATGATGAAGAAGTATATTTTACATAAGAGTTTATTTTCTACAAAACATATCTATCTATCTATCTATCTATCTATCTATCTATCTATCTATCTATCTATCTATCTATCTATCTATCTATCTATCTATCTATCTATCTATCTATCTATCGAACATTATAAACTGTAACAGATGCTAAGAGACCTGACATTTTCCAACTTAGCCTATATTTTCATTATTAGTATGAATTTCTGCAAAATTAAATGTATTTTTGTTCATTTCATTTGGGCTTTTTGCATTTGAGTTTTAAAAATACAATCATATTAACAACCATAACACTGGATGACATCAGGTAAAATAATAAACAAGAGGAAAAAGAAATTTAATTAAAAGAGAAAAAAATATATATACTAAAATAAAATAATAATAAAAAAATTATACAGAGGCAGAATTATCAAATTAAATAATATTTACAAATTTCCTATAGAATTTCGGTTTTTACACTTTTTTTACTATAAAAATTTTGTAATGTAGTAATTAAACAATTTAAGTCACATAAAAATTCTGCAAAATATGTAATAAAAACATGTACATTTTTGAATATAATATGTACCCATTCAGATAAATGAAATGCCTATAAATTCTGTTATGTTTGTCATGAGAAAAGTACCAAATTATATCACACATAGAAAAATGTTAAACTTACATTTTGATGTAAACAAATCAGACCAAAACACTTTAATATGTGGGCATTTAACAAAAAGAAGATCAATCGATTCGATACTTGAGTTACAAAAAAACACAATTTGAGTTAGGGTCACCAAATTTAGATATTTCATTAGGCTCTATCCATCCAAATCCATGCAGTAGTTACGCAACGTACTCATTTTTGACATACAGTCATTTTGACCAATCATACCATGGACTTTGCTACAACGCACCAATCAGAGAACAGAACATGCAGACGTTTGTGTTTGTGACCGACTGGGCGTCGCACCTGAGCAGGTGAACAAAGATTATCTTTATTACTCAAATATAACGGGATTATTTAAAAGGTAAGGGAGAATTTGAGCTTGTTATCTGCATAGAGTCTGTAATAAAACATTTGCAGAAACTTTCAAAACAAAAGATGTTATAAACATATCTAAATAATCGACATTTTTACCAACGCATTTATAAACAAACCAAAAAAATATTCATGTGAAGTTTATTTATTCGATTAAAGCCCAAAGTACATAATTACTGGCAATAAAGCACAACAAAACAATACAATAAGTCATAAAACAAAACATGAGCTACTGTGTACAAAATCCGTTTACACAATCACAGAGATGCACAGGAAAATAACAAAAATACACTCACCTTTTGTAGTCAGGGGTAGATTCTGTGTAAACTCTCTAGTACTCTTTGGTATACGATTGATTTACCTTTTCCAGCAAGTGCATGCAAATAAATAAGACATCGCGACGCCAAAATGTGCCAGAGAGCTAAGTTGAGGTATTAAACCCTGAAACAACAATGTTCCCTTTGTATTCTAGGCAAACAAACCTTCAAAAAACCTCAAGGATAGTCGAGGGCAAACACTTGGCGAGTTTTGATAGCTTTCAGCCGCCAATGATGTGACTCAAACTCTCAGTTTCTCTTGCGAGCGCGCTCGACCAAGCCTTTACGTTTCGTTGTCGGGTGCGCGCCTGGTTTCACCACCTGGAAAAAAAACTGTGAAGAAAAAAAAAACGCCATCGTAGTGGCACCTAGTGAGCTATTAACGGTGTAGCATAGTAAATTTTCTGGAAACTGCATGTATTTTCTAGAAATTTCTACAATTAATGACGGAGAAATCTACTTTACATCAAGGTTTATTTTCTACAGAATCTATCTGTCTATCTATTGTGATTTGAGGCCTCAATGCGCTGCATAACTGCTCTTCCTAAACAGCGGCCTACACAGGTACTGTACACCGAACAATGGCTTTTTTTTTCTTTGCTCCTTTATTGGCCTAAAATGACATAAAAAGACTGTCAGAGCTTTTCAACTACTCAGGGCAAAAATAATACCCTAACTGAGTTTTCCATAGCAAAGTTTGTTTATTTAAAATGGCGTCAAACTATTATTATAAATCTCTTAAAGCTCTCGGCCATATTACTAATTTATACTAATACTATTACTTCTACATTTACAGCAGAAAGGTAACAGGGTCAAAACTTAATCCTGTGGGAGTTATGTTTCTAAAAGTTTGTATACAACGCCATCTAGGGGTAAATTATTATGTAATAGCATTTCTTTCAAGTCTTTAGAGAAGAGAGTGATGGGAAGGGGTTGGGGCAAATGCCTTTAACAGAGATTTTCCTTTCTAATTTCACACAACCTTGTTTTTGTTTGTTTGTTTGTTTAATTGCTCATACACACACAAAAAAATCTTTTTATCAAATTTTCTAAAATGTGAATACAGGGTGTCCGTGAGGTCTTAAAAACTCTTAAAACGTCTTAAATCTTAAAAGCTAAATGTTAGGCTTTAAAAAGTCTAAAATCTACTGAAATGTTGTGTTGTAAGTCTTAAATTATTTTTTCTTAATTTTCCTGTTATTTTTTCCTTAATTCTGTTTTTATTGTAGACTGAATTGACTCTATGTTCTGTACTATTCTTGGTAAAGGTTAAAGAATTTGTGAACGGATATATTTGAAAATTGATAAAAAATATTCAAAAATGATTATTGAAAAAACAAAATTGTTGTTATTGTATTATTAAATGTATTACATTTTTTTTTTATCATTTTTGATAGGGCAAGTGAAAATCTTTTTTTACTGGGATATTTGAAAATAAAATCCTTGTTTCATAATGCTTTTAAAAAGGTCTTAAAAATTTAACATAGGCGAGGTAATCAAGGCAAAAACTGGTCTTCCACTGAACTTCTGTTATAAATGGGATATTTTTGGTTTTTAATATAGTAAGTTTGTTATAATATGTAAAAAAAAAAAAAAAAAAAAAAAAAAAATATATATATATATATATATATATATATATATATATATATATATATATATATATATATATATATATATACTCTATTAGCTAATATAAAGCAATGTTTTCTAGTTTTTTAATTTTTAGATTATTATACACTACTGGTGTTTTAAAATAAGCTTCTCCTGCTCACCAAGGCTGCTTTTTTAATCAAAAACACAGTACAAATTGTAAAATTGTAAAATGTTATTGCACTATAAAATAACTGTTCAAAAGTAGTTTATAAATTAATTTAATAATTTATTTCAGTGATTTTAAAGATGAATTTTCAGCTTCATTACTCCAGTCTTCAGAGTCACATGATCCTTCAGAAATCACTCTTATATAATAATAAAAAAAAATAAAAATAATAATAATATTGTTAATGGTAATAAAAGCAATAATGGAGTAATAATTACATTTGAAACTACATACAAACTACATACAATAAATTTTATTAAATTTATCAATTTAACTATTTAAAAACCTTTTAAATAGACAATTAACTATTTTAACCCCACACTTTTGACCGGTAGTGTAACTAAGGAGATTACCCATGGCAACTTTAACGTAATACAGTATGGTGTATACCTTAAGCCCACCACCACACTCAATCAAGTTTGCTTTTTGGCCCTTGATAAGAAAATGTGTGGGTACCCCTGCATTAAACGGATAGTTCACCCACAAATTTAAATTCTGTCTTCATTAACCATCCTCCACATTTTCATATTTTTTTCTGCTGACCAACCTGGGGCCACCATAAGCTCCTTATTTTACTATTACAGCCTATTTAAATGTATTTTGCTTAATATAGCCTTCTGTCTTATTTGCATGGTTATAATATGTAGGCTTACTCTGTAGTGAACATTGTTCATATCTGTTAGATTATGTTTATGAGGTTTTTAAGGTAGAGAGTTAACAGACTCATTGTTTCTTTTCCTGTCTGGTGTGAGGGGTGAACTTGTTCTGCTCACATAACAGGATATTGTAGTTATTTCACAGTGTTTTCTTTCCCAGTTTGACACCAAGAAGGAAAGATAAAATTCTCAACATGCATCACATTTTTTCGTTTTGTTTTATAGGCTATATATCCTGAATGTTTCCGTCACTGAAATGCAACATCATTTTAGTTTTCAGTGTTTTTATTCTTTTAAAGGATCCAAGACACAAATAGATCCTTATTGATGATGATCAAAATCGAACAATTGATCAGTCAAGTGCACATATTCAATTACACAACAAAATGGCATCTTTGGGTGTCACAATTTTGTACACCATGAACAACAACAACAATGCAACTTTTTAAAAGAGATGCATCATGCATGTGCCACATGCTATTGTGTGGGGATATCTGTAAAATTCAGCATTCATCCTCTCTTATACTGAACTTAAATATAGTTTTATTTCACATTGGATGGCAAAAAAAGTCACATCATTAATTACGATAAATTTTTCAAGAATTATTAATTCTTTGGTGCAGGATTCAGGGGACCTATTGCGCCTCTATTTTACCAGATGTAAATTATGTCCCTAGAGTGTGTACTGTATGTGAAATTTCAGCTCAAAATACCACACATAATTATTTATAACTCTTTGAAACTGCCCCTTTTACGCTTTGATTCAAACTGTGCAGCTTTGGTGACTGTCGCTTTAAATTCAAATGAGATTGTAACGCAGTTCTCTTTTTAAAAGAAGGCGGAGCTACAAAAATCTATTGCTGGGTCCCAAATGACACACTATACTATTCACTTATGCACTATGTACTTATGCACTTAAACACTCAACAGCATAATACTGTATATGCATGTAGTGTCGTCCCAAATGGAACACTAATGGTTTTTTTACTCAGCAGAAATTTTAACTGTTTCCGTGATGATGTTTGACGGTTGTCAAATCAGTGAAATAAATGACCGAACAATACCATGCATGCGTGTAACTGCATTCTCAATCGGCAGGCGTTATAATCACTCTCGTAGGAGAATTTTGCTTTCACAATTCAAAATAAAGTGATCCAACATGAGCACCCGGAAGCTCCACCACTTTCGTTATGTGAGCAAAGCTGCGACTATTAAGTGTGTAAAGTGTTCAACATTTCACACTTATTTTTAATGGCTGAATAAGCACATCATTTGGGTATATTTAAAGTGCATTTATTATTTTAGGAGTTTTAGTGTGAACGCACTACTTACACTATTAATTCTACAAAATGTCATAGAAAAGTGGATAAGTATGCAATTTGTGACAGATCTTGTGTCTTAGCATAGCAGCAGATTTAACACTCAATTCAAAAGTAAAGGCAAACAGCTGCTTCTCACTCAGAGCTGTCTATGCTATTGAGGGAGAGATGTCACTAATCGGCAGGGCTTTCCCCCTCTGATGACAAGCACAAAGAGAGAATGTCAGTCAGTGTTTTTGCATACTGTTTTTGCGATCATAAAAATAATTAATTTATTAATTTTTACCATTACGTACTGGCTATATTCACATACTGCCACACAACTGTGTTTAAACTCATTATAAAAGGGATTTTTGCATAATAGGTCCCCTTTAATCAAAAGCAGAAGTAATCATTATAATAATAAAAAGCATCAAAATGTAATTTGACTAAGGTTACCTCTGCCATAGACAACTTATTTATACACTCCTACTGTAATATCTGCATTAATGTAAACATATTTTAATATTTTTTATATTTGTTATTAATTAGTATGTACTGCATTGTGTTCCTGCTAGACAACATTTCCTTCATACTTCGTTAAATTTCTATTTTTAATAAGAAGCTATACAATATTATATTTGTGCATATACATTAGATTAGTCAGTGCTCAAGCCAAATCTGGAGTTTATCTAACAAAATAACTTACAATAACGGTCCAAAAACTAGTACACCCAAATTTTAATAAAATATTTTGCTTGAATTTAATTGTATTATCTTACAGTTTCTAAATCTGTTTGGTGACGAAAATATCATTTTCATAAATATATGTGTTTATTAAATGTGTTTTGTTTAAATTCACCAAAATACATTGTGTATTTGCCATAAAGTTTGTCAGGATACAGGGTTGTGAATGTCATTTCTTGTAGACCTGAACAAACAATATGGGTAAAGCAGCAAAATGTATACGGTACATAGGAAACTACACAAGACCCCTATCTAAAGCTGACATCAAACAGAGCAGGTTATTTATTGTCTCAAAAATGTAGAGACTCTTTTTTTGTGCTGTCAGCAGTCTGCTCATATTAAGGCTTTAACGATAGATGTCTTTTCTTCTCAGGCGTCTGTGTTTGTGATACAACGGGAGACTTTTTTCAAAGAGGCAACATCTGATAACATCTGCAGGACCACAGGCTCCCTCTCACGATCGAGAAGAAACAGAGAGAGCTAGAAAGAAAAAGAAAAAAGGAAAGAGAGAGAGAGAGAGAGAGAGAGAGAGAGAGAGAGAGAGAGAGAGAGAGAGAGAGAGAGAGAGGATGCAGCACAAGTGCACTAAAAGGACAAGAGAAGAGTTCATAATGAAAGCTCTGGAAACCAAGTGAGTTTTTTTTTTATTTATTTAAAAAGGTAAAAAATTGTCCTCTATAATTTAGCAGAATAATTAAATCAAAGCTTTTAACATGCCTTTTATTAAAGAGCATTGTTCATTAAATTATTAGTCCATCAAAACACATTTACATACAGCGTTCGAAAATAATTAGTGAACACGTCATGTTTTTCCTGGGAATAATATACTCTAAAGGAGCTGTTGACTTGGAATTGAACCAGATTTTGGTAAAAACACAAACAATAAAAAAAACATAAAAATAAAACAAGCCCAAAAAACAATGTAATGACACAAGGAGAAAGCACTGAACTACTGAAATGCATTGAATACTTTAAATAAAAAGGTTTTTTTGGTGATGGCAGCTTAAAGACGCCTCTCATGTGGAGAACAAAGTCACATGCTTTGTTCAGGTTGGAGTTTTTCCACAGACTTCAATAGTGTACAAATCTTGATGGTTCTGTGGGTCTGGTTCATCAAATTATATTAGATTTTATATTGGATTGAAGTCAGGTGATTGGCTGGGCCATTCTACAGCTTTATTTTCTTTCTCTGAAAGTATTTGAGAGTTTCCTTGGCTGTGTTTTGGATTATTGTCTTGCTGAAATGTCCACTCCATGGTTTCATCTTAATCACCCTGATAATGTAGATGTTGGACTGAAGCAGCTAGTATTTATTTACACTGATGAAGGTCAGAGGGTTGCTGAAGAACTACTAAGAGATTTCAGCTGCTGTCTGGGCTTTCACTGCCTTTTTGCACCTTCCTTTCTTCATGAGTTCAATACTTTTCCCCTGTGTCATTTCATTTTATTACACATAACTTCATTTATACTAATTATTAGATTTGTTTATATATCTGGGTTTCTTTAGTTGTTATCAACATCTTGGGAAAATTTCAAGTCAATAGCACCTTTAGAAATGTCTTTAAAAAAATGGTGACGTGTTCAATACTTGTTTTCCCTGCGGTATCATATGTAAAGTAAAAAACTAATTTAATTGCTTCATACAGTCTCTGTTATCATATTTACTCAAAATAAATCTGTCAGGAATATTAAAACTGAATGCACAGTTTTGTAAGTGAAAAAACAGCAACATTTTAAGGATGCTTGTCAGGTGTGCAGCTGAAAACTGCTTCATCTGCATCACATCCCATTTTACTTTGCATTAAGGTTGAGCTTGTCTTTGTAAAGATCCGAATCTGTTTTCTTTAAGTACAAGCTGCCAAGTGCTTCACTATATCTGATCAGATAACAAATTACAGAGTCATATAATTGACCCCCAGAGCCAACAAATGGAAATTTTTGCTGTTACTTTATGGGCTGGCTTTGTTCAGCAGACCTTGAGCTCCTCGGATCAGTCTGTTTGTACAGTGGTGTCTTTGCTCACTGTGTTCCCACGTCGAAGCCCCTTTTAAAGCCCCATCCAGTCGCCATGCACTGAAAATAAACAGCTGACCGCACTTTTGCACACCGGGGTTAAAAAGGTCTACCATCTCTGCTTCACTGCATGGGCTTTGAAAGGTTTCATTTAGTCATGCAAAATAACCTGTAAGAAAACGAGGACGTTTTGTGACCATGTCTTATGTTTGATGAGGAAAAGAATATACAAAAGATATTCATGAGGAAAATTGTTGAGTGTACCTTGGATTCAGTTGTGTGGTTTATTTTTTAGGATGGCCTCAGAAGCTGGCTATTTATTTGGCTTCTGTTTTATACAAGAGAATGACAGATCACAATATTCATTAACCAGCAATGAAATAAAAGTGAATAAAATGTGAATAAAAGAAAAAAAGAAAAGGGAACACTATTGTAAGCGTTCAGATGACTTCATTCATCTGCAATATTTATAAAAACCCTAATTACATGACACATATCCTTGCAATATCAAAATACAACATTTAAACAGAATAGTTAGCCAAAACAATAAATAATAAGTCATCTGTGTATTTTTATGTCGGTAACACTTTACAATAAGGTTAATTAGTTAATGCATTTACTAACATGAACTAATCATGAACAACACTTGTACAGCATTTATTAATCATAATTAAACATTTACTAATGCATTATTTACATCCAAACTCATGCTTGTTAACATTAGTTAATGCACCCTGAGTTAACGAACTCGCAATGAACAACTGTATTTTCATTAACTAATGTTAACTAACATGAACAAATACTGTAGTAAATGTATTGTTCATTGTTTGTTCATGTTAGTAAATGCATTAAGTAACATTAACTAATGAACCTTATTGTAAAGTGTGACCCTTATGTCAAATTAAACTTGTTTGACTTTTTCCAAAATTTTTAAGTTAAATGTGAAATTTGATGTCTGGACCACTCTTCTTCTTTTAATGCAAGTGCGACATTGTCCTAATTATAAACACCATATGTTAGGTGAAATATTTTATAAAAAGCATAAAGATGTCCTATTTTAATGAGTGAATGTTCACAGAAGCATATCACTCTTCAATGGCTTTATAAAACATGGAATAAATGGTTTAGGATCATTTTAATGCTGCGTTTGTTACTAGGGTGCTTGCTGCTGTATGTTGTCATTTATATTATTTATAATGGAAGAAAGGTTTCCATATTTCTGTTTTTGGCAGAGGTATTAAAAATGTTTGGAATGGCACAATGGCGTATAAATGATGACGGAATAATCATATTTTAACCTGTTCCTCCATTTATGGAAAATGACCAGACATAACACTCATTTATTGAGCCAAATATCTTTGTTTCAAAAAGGACAGGGCAATAAATAACACAAATATGCAGATCAGTGCAATCACACTTTTTATGTATGTCTATTGATGGGAAGTTGTCCATTATGTCCTGTAAACTTTACTTGTATGGAGCATTTGTTTAATGACTGTAAACTGTGCAAACCATTCAGATTAATAGTACCTGCAATGCATATTAGCATGCATTGATGGCAGACATTTTATTATCTGGATATTTCAAAATGGGTGAAATTAATAAATTTAAAATATTCTATTTTGTTTGTTGACACCAGTAATGCTAAATAAAACACATTTACCATTGCACATTTACCATTACCATTGAGAAATTGTGGCCAAAATCCAAAATCTATTTACTCATCCTCAAGTGGTTCATAGCTTTTATGAGTTTCATTTTTTTTTTCTGTTTAACACAAAATAAGTTTAGCAAATAAGCAAATAAGTAATGAAGAATGTTTAAAAACTGTAACAAATACTATGGTAGTCAACCAATACAGGTTTGTAACATTTTTTTAAAATTACTTTTGTTGTGTTGAACAGAAAAAGGAACTCAAACAGGTTTGTGACAACTTGAAAGCATTTTCATTTTTGAGTGAACTATCCCTTTAAATGCAAGCAATAATTTGCTGGCTTCAATAAACTTAATGGCCACTGGTGTCGCAAATTACAAAGTTTTCTGAATTTAAGTGTATCTTAAAGACGGGGGTGTAAGATGAGGGGGCGTAACAGTACAATGTACAACACAGTACAAACATGTCAAGTATGAAATCCTCCGCAACTCGTGGCTGTACGTTAAAAACTGTAATGGTTGAGTTTTGGGTTGTGGTAGGTGTAGACATTAATAACTGTGATGGTTGAGTTTAGGATTAGGGAAGGTGTAGACATTAATTACTGTGATGGTTGGGTTTAGGGTCGTGGTAGGTGTAGACATTAATAACTGTGATGGTTGAGTTTAGGATTAGGGAAGGTGTAGACGTTAATTACTGTGATGGTTCGGTTTAGGGTTGTGGTAGGTGTAGACATTAATAACTGTGATGGTTGGGTTTAAGGTTGTGGTTTGTGTAGACGTCAATAACTATGATGGTTGGGTTTAGGGTTAGTGAAGGAATAGACGTTAATAACAGTGATGGTTGGGTTTAGGGTTTTGGTAGGTGTAGACGTTAATAACTAAGATGGTTGAGTTTAGGTTTGGGGAAGGTGTGGACGTTAACAATGATGATGGTTGGGTTTAGGGTTGTGTTAGGTATAGATGTCAATACTATGATGGTTGGGTTTAGGTTTGGGGAAGGTGTGGACATTAACAAGGTTGATGGTTGGGTTTAAGGTTGTGGTAGGCATAGACGTTAATAACTGATGGTTGGGTTTAACTGTGATTGTTGGGTTTAGGTATGGAGTAGGTGTAGACGGTAAACTGATGTAAAGCGCCATCTTTCCGACAACAAACACTAGTTTTGACATGTCTACATAACATCAAGTTACGCCTCTACTGTACTACAAGTGACACCCCTATGGCCCCTTAATGTCAGGCCCCTGTCTTGCAGTCCGCAGACAGATCCTACTCGAATTTTATATAACCCATTTAACTTTTCAATCTGTAAAAACAACTAATTTGAACTCTTTTTAACATTATAATAAGGACACCATGCTTTCATTTGGGCTTAACTCATTTAACAATGCAAATATAAGGATATACTCAGGATTTCCATCTTATTCAAAACATATAACAAGATAATCTAAAATAAAAAAGCATCAAAATAATGACGTTAAATGGAGTCTAAAACAACACCATACTTTTTTAACGTACAACCAACAAACACCAAAAAAGAAAAGGCATAATTTTAAGTAAGAGGGCAAGTAAATAATGACTTTTCATTTTGAAGTATATTACCCATTTAAGCAAGACTACATTTTGTTGTTGTCTGCCCTTTTGGGGGAAAGAGGAGTGACCTCTCGCTGGGAGCGTTTGGTGCTGGAAATAGAGGAGGTAGAGGCATTGGCAGGGGTGCGCTGATTACGTAGGGGCCGACGTGGGTGCAGTGGTGCCCCCCGAAACAACAGCACATCCCTCACGGCCGCTCTGAAGGGTTTGCTGACAAAACAGTACAGAAAGAAATTCACAGCAGTGTTTAGCATGGCTAGCATGTTGGCTAAGTCATACGCTAGATGCACCCGCCAATCGTTATGCACCGACGTCACATAGAGATGGTAGAGCACCACTCCGGTTCGAGGCGCCCACAACACAGCGAACACAGAAGTCACTGCCAGGAGCATCGCTGTGGTTTTACCCAGCTTGCTTGGCACTGCGAGCTGTTGCCCGCTCTCATCTTGGCACATCTGCTGCCTCTGTCTCTTCCGGAGCCTCAGTATGATCAAAGAGTTCAGCACCAGGAAGATGCAGCAGGGAAGAAAGTAAATAATAGTCACGTGGGTCCAAATCAAGGCGGTATCCAGGTTGTTGGGCTCATGACTGACCCTCCACATGTCCGACCACCAGAAGAATGGCACTCCGGATGCCAGCGCCAATGTAAGCACCACTGCAATAATCCGTCTGGCTCTTGCTGGGTAGCTGATCTGCCGGTGGAGAAGTGGATGACATAAAGCGACGTATCGGTCAACTGTAAGAGGAACGGTGGCCCAGATGGAAGCGTGATTGGCAGAAAACTCCATCATACTAACTGACCGCAGCAGCAGCACAGGTACATCTCGATGAAACACAGCCGTTTCCAACAGGAAGCCAACGAAGATGATGAAGAGCTGGCTGAGGATGTCCGAACCAGTTAGAGCAAGGAGGTACACATACAGGGCCTTCTGAGTGCGCACAACCAGCCGGTAAAGAGCCACCAACGTCAGGATGTTTACTGGGAAAAGAAGACAACTGGCATTAAGAAGGAGAAATTTTGGGGTAGAGGAGGATAGACAAGGCTTAAACAGAGAGGGAATGAGGCCAGGGAAAGGAGCAACAGAAGATGAAGATAGAAATCAAAGGCATGAAGGGAGTAGACGCAGCAGGATTGATGGGAAGTAAAAGATTAGGGGTCATATTTACAGAACATGGCGGCCTCTGGGAACCTTTGGCCTGATTTTTCCACTAAGAAAAGATTTGACTCAAGTGAATTTTAGTTGTTTTTGTTTTGCGTGTTGACAAGACAGGAGATAAGTGTATCTTAAGGGCTTTTTAAGAAGTTATGTAGAGGGTCTATTTATAGAGCAGACGTGTCTCTTTTATGCAATAAACTGGAGAATTTAACTTATTCAAAGACAATATTTACATTTTTGTTGTTTCACAATCTGTTCGGATATTTCTTTAATCAAAATTTTTGTACAATTTAAAATGAAACTACAGAAAAGCATCATTAAAACATACACTCACTGGCCACTTTATTAGGTACACCTTACTAGTACTGGGTTGTACCCTGTTTTGCCTTCAGAACTACCTTAATCCTTTGTGGCATAGATTCAACAAGGTACTGGAAATATTCCTTAGAGATTTTGGCCCATATTGACAGGATAGCATCACTCAGTTGCTGCAGATTTGTCGGCTGCACATTCATGATGCGAATCTCTCCTTCCACCACATCCCAAAGATGCTCTATTGGATTGAGATCTGGTGAGTGTGGAGGCCATTCAAATACAGTAAGCTCATTGTCATTATCAAGAAACCAGTCCGAGATGATTTACGCTTTATGACATGGCGAGTTATCCTGCTGGAAGTAGCCATCAGAAGATGAGTTCACTGTGGTCATAAAGGGATAGACATGGTAAGCAACAGTACTCAGGTAGGCTGTGGCATTAGCCCCTTTCACACAGTGATACCGGTAAATATCTGGAAAATTTCCGGAACGACTTTACCAGTAAATTCAAAAAAGCGCTGTTCACACAGGCGAGGGCGTTACAGATTTTTTCAGGAAAAAACCATTCACACATCCATTCCAAAATACCGGTAAATTCTGACATCATCAACCAGAAATGACCTCTAAACGGCTGGGCTTGTATTTATAAACATTTGACTACATTACAAACTCTGTGGATGGATCAGTATTTTGAAAAACTTCAATGAAAACATATGGAGGAACACTTTTACATGTCTAGATGTACATGATATGTGTGTGTGCTGGGGCTCGTGGGCACACGCGACATGTCAAGCAACTGAAGGAAGCAGAGCTTGAAGGTAAACAAACAACGGCATATCATAAGCATCTTATCAATAATTATTTACACAGCTGGCATTAAGATGAACATATAAACATTATCAGACTAACTTCTAGCAGCTAAATGTATCTGGGAAAATATTTAAAGGTTTTTATTCTCATAAACCCAGCAAACGTAAACGCGTCTGACTACTCTGATTGACTGAATCCAATTGTCTCGACCATGTCTACGTGCCTATATGCATTGAGCTGCGCCATGTGATTGGCTGATTAGAAATTTTCTCCAATGAGCAGTTAGACAGGTGTACCTAATAAAGTGGCTGGTGAGTATATATTATAAATTGGTATGTATTATATATTGGCAAGATAAGTTAAGGCATACACAATTATATACAAGAAAAGAAATATATACAGTGCTAATAGAAAATCATCATACCCTGTGAAAATCTACACCTTTACTCACATTACACCCGGCTTTCAAAAGACCTCCAGGATAAAGTTGTGAGAATACACAGGATAGGAGAAGGTTACAAAAACCTTTCATAGGCTGGAAAAGTTGAATATGATTTAATTTTAGGCTGTATTTAATTATTTCAAAGGAGTGAAAGTAATTATTTCAAAGGGGTGTGATGATTTTCTATAAGCACTGTTTATGTACTGAGAAATGTCCCACCTACAGGACAGTGCTAAATGAAAGCTTAAATGGGGTTAAAGGCAGTGGGCGAATTATACATTGACAATCAAGGGGGTCAACTTTTTCGGAAGTAGTTTGGTAATACATGCTTCAGTGAATCAAGTTTATAGATGTATTTAAATTACAACTAATTTATTAATAAAATGTATAAATTTTTAGTGTTTTGAGGGATATTTAGTGACTATTTTAGAGGTTACTGTACATTAAACTATACAAACTATGTGTCTACTTTATCTTTTTTTAGACTACATATAGATACAAACACTTATTTTACAAGAAACGTGTTTTGTGAATAGTTAAGATGCCTATCGGTGCTCTACAGCTACCAGTTCCAGACTGTTGAATGACATTTTTCCTAGTATTGGCCCAAATATGCATTCACAATAGTATAAACCGTTATAGGGGGGTCAAATGTATATTTATATTATACATTTTTAATTATTAATATTTAAGATATAGATCAGACAACTCCCCGCCCAATACATCTTGTTTTGATGTCCTTCAGGGGGATCAAGCGTTAATTAGGGGGGTCAGTACCCGCCTGTAATTCGCCCCTGGTTAAAGGGATGTTAAAGTGGACGGTAAAGCATAAAGTGGTGGTTCATCAAAAATGGCAAGTTATTTCAATATTTACTCACCATCATGCTTTTCTCAACCCAAGCCTTAACCCTTTTTGTATATTAAAAAAGAACAAGTCTTCAAAATATATTTTGTGACCTTTAGAAGACAAAGTCATACAGATTTAGATAAACATGAGGGTGAATAAATGACAGAATTTTCATGTTTGTGATTTACAGATATCTCACTTGAGCCTCCTCATTCACACTACAGCTATAGTAAATTTTAATAGGACCAGTCCATGACTCAGTTCTGATTTACAGTAGTAGATTATAAGTGCCTTTCAATAATCACTATTTAATTGTTATGTGTACTAACTGATATATCGATCACACTTCTTGTCCATAAGCAGTTGTCTATCTCTCCTGGGGCTGGTGTAGTAAAATGTTTGTGGACACTTAATGATTTCTTGTCTGGCCTGATATGTGTCTCACTAAAAGAGTCCACCGTGACCTTCCATCGAAAGACTCAAGGTGAAGAAGATTAATTGTCCAATTACTTTATGGTCAGAATTCAAATGAAATTAAATTTTATAGGGTATTTTATGTGCAATCATTACTGAATGTATATGAATTTTTAATTTAAACTTCTGTGACATGAAATTTAATAATAATCAGTTTGGATTTTTAATGACAGAATTGGGAATTAAGCATGGAACTGGAAAATCTAAGTTTTTTGGGGGGTCATTCATGAATAAAAACACAAATAATTTACTACAAATTTCCCATTTTATTCCAGTTTTTTCCCATTCCAACAAATTATTTTCATTCCCAAATTGCATCTTGATTTTTAATTAAATTCTTCAAACATAAAACGCATTCTCAGTGCAGTTCTCACTGGTGCGCATCTCTGACCTAAAGCCCCCATATTTATAAGTATTACAATGCACATCTCATACCTGGCACTCCAACACACAACAGAGCACTGTAGTAGACGACAGGGATGTAAGCCAGCACACACTCTGACCTCTCCTGGGCGCTGCGCTCATCCTCCCGCTGGCCGGGCGTCGTGCCATTGTGCCAGTCAATCATGGCCTTTGAGTTCCTTTTGTGAAAGGAACGAGAACAGGAAGGAAACCTTAAAACCTCTTACAATGTGTGAACATGATCAAAAACTTTTGTTACTTTGAACAGCATCTGAACCGTTTTGTGTGCTGAATGTGCTTGTTACGTTAAATGTTACGTACAATCAAACAAGTGTTTTTAATTGGATTTGCATTGTTAAAGTTAAATAAACATTAAAGTACTCTAACAGTTTTACATTTATTATTCCATTCAGACAACCTCTGGGTCTGGAGGGAACACTTTAAGCTTGGCTTAGCATAAATCATAGAATCAGATTAGACTATGCATTCAATAATTCATTTATTTTCCTTCGACTTAGTCTCTGATTTATCAGAGGTAGCCACAGCGGAATAAACTGCCTACTATTCCAGCATATGTTTTAAGCAGCGGATTCCCTTCCAGCAACTACACAGTACTGGAAACACCCATACACTCTAACATTTGCATGCACAAACATACTAAGGCCAGTTTAGTTTTTTCAATTCACCTACTGTATAGCGCATGTCTTTGGACTGTAGGGGAACCCGGAACACCCGGAGGAAACCCACGCCAACACAGGGAGAACATGCAAACCCAGAAATGCCAACTGACCCAAAGCGAGACTCGAACCAGTGACCTTCTTGCTGTGAGGCGACATTGGTAACCACTGAGCCACCATGCCACCTTAGACCATTAGCATCTCGTTCATAAATTGACCAAATAGTTTCAGCAATTTTCCTATTTAAAGCTTGACTCTTCTTTAATTACATCATGTATGAAAATTAAAAGTTGCTGTTTTCTAGGCCGTTATGGCTTGAAACAATATTTTCATTCTGGCGTAATAATTAAGGAAATTTGCTACAATGACGCAGTGATATTATGCAGCCCCTGAAATGTAACTTCCATGTATTCCTGTTTATATAGATACAATTCAGGATCTGCACCAACGTAAATATGTTCTGAATCGTCTCTTAGATCAGTTTCCATGATAGAATTCAAGCTTTAAAAAAATTATAATTTTTGAGCGTGCTGCTAATGGTCTAATCCAATTAAAATATTTATGCTAAGCTAAACTATAAATGCTCCTTCCAGAGCCAGAGGTCAGCTGAGTGGGTTAACAAATGCTAAACTGTTTAACTTTAGGAGACTTGGAAAAAGGACCTTACATTTAAAAAAATGGTTTATGGCTTTAGATGGTCCAAAGAATGTAACTATGTTTAAATTAAACAATTTACTTATGTTTTTCTATTAAAACCAAAAGAGTTGTGTTGAAAAAAAAAGGAAAAAGTAAGTTTTCAAATTTAAACAGCTCGCTTAATTATAATCAATGAACGGGAGTTGTGTTGCTTCTGCAGTAGGCCTCCCACATTTTGGTCAATAGGTTAATATCTGCACATGCACAGTTTTAAAACAACACAGGAAGGATGATTTAAACCACAACAAACGCTCTCATATGGGAATCAAAAGATGAAGATTACAGTACAAATTGAAAAAGTGTACAGAAAGTTTCCCCAATTTAAGTTTAATTACTGAATATATTAAAGCTTAATTATAAATGTTATTTTGATTGAAATAAACAACATTACATTAGCTTTATGCAGGGGTGTCCACACTCGGTCCTGGAGGGCCGGTGTCCTGAAGAGTTTAGCTCCAACCCTAATCAAACACACCTGAACAAGGTAATCAAGCTCTTACTAGATATACTAGACACTTCCAGGCAGGTGTGTTGAAGCAAGCAGGAGCTAAGATCAGCAGGACACTGGCCCTTCAGGACCAACTTTGGACACCCCTGTCTTTATGTAACTAATTTCATTCATTCATTCATTCATTCATTCATTCATTCATTCATTCATTCATTCATTCATTCATTCATTCATTCATTCATTCATTCATTCATTCATTCATTCATTTTCTTTTTGGCTTAGTTCCTTATTTATCTGGGGTCGCCACAGCGGAATAAACCACCAACTTATCCAACATGTAACTAACTGAAGTTCACTGAAATAAATATTCTGACTTTAAGGAAATTTAACTCAGTACTTGGAACCTGTTGACATAAAAAGTTAATTAAAGCCAACATATAATTTTTTGAGTGTATTTAAAATAAAAGTGGAGTGTTCCTTTAAGTAGTTATTTTAATTGTATTTTATGTGATAAGTTTTCAGCTCCTTTACACTCAAACTCACTCTGAATCAAAATTTTTAATTCTGTCTGGCCCGCGAATGTCTAATGCATTTTAGCATGTGATTTTACTACGCCGTGATCCTCTTACCCGGTCAGTGTGTTAATGACAGAAGCAGCTTGCCCTCATAGCTTAAAAACAGTCAATTAGAGCAGATGGAACCAATGCACAGCACTCTCCCTCATTTACTTGTCTTATCTCTCCACTTTTACCTTTCCTTCTGTGTTTAACTTTGATTACTTCCATATTGCTCATATAGCTCAGTGCCAAACATGTTTATTTGCTTTCAGACCCAGTGCAGAGAGCGGAAACGATTGCTTTGCTCTGTGTATTTCCCTTTTGCACATGACAGCATTGGGTTTTTGCGACAACTGCTTTTATGCTTTTGTTTTTTAAACCTGTGGATGGTGCAGTTCTTGTGTTGTCACTGGAATTGAACAGTGGTGTATATAAGCCATTCATTCTTTCCTCCTGGAGAATGGACAGTATGAGAGAGTGTTAATGTTGTGTGACATGATTGTCTTTATTATGGGCTGTTTTATTAACTGTCCTGCTTAGGTGGGCAAATTCACACTGTGGCTTAGGCAGGAATGATTGGTCTTCTGTCACCCTATAATTACTTCATCTGTCTTTGCCTTACTAAGAATTTATGTGAAGACCACTGTGAGTTTTCCAACACAATCTCGGAAGAATCGTACGAATTAGCCACTAAACTGGCAAAACGTAAAATACTTACGTTTTCTCGTGAGATCGGGCTGGAGTTTTCAGTTTCATTCATTGCATTATTTAGGAAAGTAATTTCTGGTTTAAAGAAACACTCAATTCACTCAATAAACTCATTTGTACTATTTTGACAGTATTCCATCATAAATAACTGATAAAAGAAAGCTTTAAGACAAACTTAATTTTTAATTATTCAAATTTACAAATTCTGACTGAGGAAATGAGCTGGCCAGTTTGTTATTTACCAACAGGCTAAAGTTTTTAATTTTTTTTTTTAATTGGTTTTTAATATTTATATAGATTGAACATATCCCTAATTGTTTTTGTTAATGATGCATGCTAATGAATGTGTATTTTAAAAATAAGCATTTTTCATACGTCTTTATTCAAAATGTGAAATTTAAAATTCTAATCTCATTACATTATTTATCAAACTGTAATAAATTACAGTTTAAACGCACATAAATAAACAATAAACACTTTGTGGTAAATTAGTATGGTAAGCACTTTGACAAAATTGTAGGAAATATTTTTGCTGCATCAAAATATGTGGTTAAAAATCTTGTCTGCAAAATTGTTGCAAACTATTTATTTGTGTTGAATTTAAGCAAACAAATTAAATTTAGTAATGTTCAACTTAATCTGTTTAAATCTAGCCCAAACTAATTGTTTACAACCACTTAACTTAAAATATTTTAGTAAATTCAAGGAATTATCTTTGAATATTTTTTTTCAGTGTGTGCCTAAATTTCTTCATTTACTCAAATGGATTAAGTTCACAGTACTCATTAAGTTTAGTTTTTAAACGTAAATTGTTTGTTGCAATCTGTTTCCTCAAATGATTTGAGTTACCTTAACTTTTTGGGTTTTACAGTGCAGGCACACTGTAAAAATATCTGTATATTGGCAGTTTACCATATTTTGTAATTCATGTTTTTATTTTTATGTTTCCTTGTTTATTAATTGCATTAGGGGAACTTGATCTTTCTTCCAACAGTAGATTACGCTACAAAAACATTTTATTAAACTGCCAGCCATTTTACAGATGTATTTCTCTATATATTAGGTCTTGCATTATATTATTTCAAACTACTAAAATGTCAATAAAAGTAATTTAGTTAAACTGTACAGTTGGATTTTCAACATCAAATGTCGACAGAGCAGAGATCAAGGTCCCATAAGGCAATTCACAGCTGTAAATAAACAGAAAACACTCGTGAATCACAAAATACAGAAATTGGTAATTAACAGATATTTTTATAGTGTAAGTAGCTAGCTAACAGCACCCCATGATGGCAAATTTGGATTAAAAATTGTAAAACTCAACTGTTTAACTCTAGGGGAGTTGTAAAATGATCATATTTACAGAAAAGAGGAGCATTAAATGAAACTTACCAATTGATAACTATTGAAGTTGAATATAAATAAGTACATAAATTACAGATTTCAATCAATACGTCACAAAAATGTTAAAATTACAAAAAAAGAGAATCTGCCATAATAAGCAACATAAGTTATTAATAAATGTGATAAAATCTAGTAAAAGGATGTTGGAAAATTAATATACATTACATAAAATAAAATGTAAGAAGATAAATTTGGATAATTTGGCTTAAATGCTGGGAATTGGTCAACTTAAAAATTAAGTAATGAATTACGTATTTATATATAAGTATGTAAAGTATAACTTTTATTTTTAATTATAAATAACAACCTTAAGTACAACATTATGCTTGACACGTTTATATACTGTATGACGCTATACAATTCATTAACCTTTGTTATTTAAACTGTAATGTAGTATTAATGTAGTTATAAGAAAAGCACTTTACAAATACATCTGAATTGAATGGAAACTGAAATTAAATTTGCCAATCAATCATTCATTCATTCATTCATCTGCTTTCGGCTTAGTCCCTTTATTCATCAGGGGTCACCACACCAGAATGAATCGCCAACTTATCCAGAATATGTTTTACACAGCGGATGCCCTTCCAGCTGCAACCCATGACTGGAAAACAACCATACACACTCATTCACACACATACACTACAGCCAACTTAGTTCATTCAATTCACCTATAGTGCATGTCTTTGGACTGTGGGGGAAACCAGAGCACCCGAAGGAAACCCACGCCAAACCCATGCCAACTGATCCAGCCGAGGCTCGAACCAGCGACCTTCATGCTGTTAGCTCAATCAATCAATACAAATAAAAAAGAAAAAAAAGAAACACATTTTTGGATCCAAAACAACTTACAAATAAGTTGATCATATTGCCTCAATAATAAAACACAAAGCGTCATATAATTTCCACTTCCAGAGAAGCGTAATCCCATTACCATAGACAGTTGCATCATATGTTGTAATGAGACTTTTATGGCTCTTTGTGACCCTTCACTCTATAGTTGTTTTGATACAGAAGCTGATAAATGATCAATCTTTAACTACAGGTGAGCGTGTGCTAGGCTACAGAAAAGAGCTTTTCCCTGAAAGCCTGTAAGCACTTCACTACTGATGTTGCTCTTCCTTCTGGAAATATCTCTACAAACAAATCATCGCTCATTGAAAGGAATCATGAACGAGAAGGAGCGTGTGTGTGTTTATATGAGTCTGAGTATTTGCAATATGATGCTTGCTTTTTTTTTTTTTTAAATCTGGTCCTATTTTGTTTAGTTTTTTCATCAAACATTAAAAAGAGCGACTGACTGGTTGGATGATTGTGAAGCACTTTTCTTCATATCAGGGGATTGGTCATTTTGATGGTTTTAAAAATGTGATTAAATTCAATCAATATGACAATAATACATTATAAATGATGACTATTTTCTCAAGAGGTTTGAATTGTGTGGAGAGGAAACCTGTTCTTGTGCATAGACATGCCTGTTAGCAAAAGCCTTTAATATATCCACATTTCCTTGGGGAAATCTTTAGTGGATATTATCACATTTCTCATTGCAATCTTCTTTTTCATCTTCTAAGAGTGTGGTTTTATTTCGGGGCAATATGAGTAAAAATAATATCTTGCTTTAGCTTTTTGGTACCGTATGATATATACCTCAATATTTCTGCATTTTCCTGAAAATGGCCTTGAAGTTTTATTCGATTTACAGCCATATTTTAACCAAACAATCATTAAATCTGACCTTTTAGGATGAAAAATATGTTTAACCAAAAGGCTATGTTTTGTTATAGTGTCATCTTTGAGCTTGTAATACTTTCTGTACAGTAGTCATTAAATATAGAAACTATTGTCAAATTATAAAATGTTTTTTTACTATTTTTCATTAAATGAATGAAAGGAAACAATATATTTAAGAACTTTATAGACCTGCACTATTTTAATGAAGGAATTCTTCTACAGTATATACAACAATGCATTAATATCATAAATAATAATAAACATTTTGTTTCTAATGATTACTCTAACTTTTAATGTATTTTAATTCTTTGAAAAAAGAAAATAAGCTAAATGAAAATTAGCCATGGTTTTCTAACATAACAATTCAATTCCTAATATTTCTAATATTATGTTATTACAAATCAATATTTGTACATATATGATTTACCATAACAATTCCATGAAATAATAAGCTAAGTGATTTAAATAATGTACATTACTAAAATGTAATGCTCTCATTTTCATGATACACAATAGATTTATTCAATTTTATATAGAGACTTGATGGCCAAAAAAAGTATCACAACAATTTTGACACTATTTTATAACAATTTGCACTATTACAGTCTTAAACCTGAACTAAAATCTGAACATCCTCATATACAACAAGAGCTTCTCTAAGCCCAGGGATTTCCATAGTTCCCATCCAGAGGTTCCCATATAGATTTAGGGTCTCAAAAGATTTAGTCGAAATAACTTGTACAAGCTGTTTAAGCTCAAAGCATGACATTGCAGCTTAAAGCATATACCCTAAAATATGTGAATACAAAACTATAATGTTTCATGTTTCCCATTGTTGCACTAGTTCCCATATCCTTTGTGAGGGGAACTACATACACTCTTAAAAATGAAAGGTGCAAGAAAAAGCTACAAAAAGCAGCCCAGGCTTCTTAATGATACATACCCCCATACATTTCTGGAGATTACGAAATACATCCCAGGAGGTACTTTTTTGTTTTTGTGATTCCACTAGAGGCCGCTGTGTACGCTTTTTCAGATCTTAAATTTCTCTAGTGATAGACATTCACGCCTGTTGTTCTCATGTAAATCCACCAGAGGCTGCTGCCGACTGACTTACTGACTGACTGACTGACTGACTGACCGACCAATCCCCCAAGCCACACACTTCTCTAAACGCAACCAATAGTGTTTTTAGAAGCAATCCGGAAAAAGAAAAGCCCTTGTGGCAGCCTGATTTTTTCCCATGTTTTCAGATCTTACCACGTCATTAGCCTGTTATTTACTTGTTAAATGTTTGCCTTTTGTTTTTGTTTTTCCTGCTTTCTGGAAGCATTCTTCGCCAGACTTGAACCCCATTGTCACAGTCAACTCCTCTCTGCATATTAAGTCCACTGACGTACATGTTGAGCTACTGGACAAGCTGGTAACAGTGGAAAAGCTGTCCACACTGAGGTAAGTGGTCAGCTGGTAGCGTGAAAGGAAAAATAAGCCATTGGTGACATCATACCACCCCGTAGCGTTTGTTTTAAAAACTAAATGCAGCCGTACGTGTATCTCTGGCTACATAATTCACACTCTCCAGAAATGTATATGGGGGTACATTTTCACAATGAGTTTGTATTGACAAAATTTAGTTTTGGCAGTGATGCCATATAATAACATTTTTTACTTCACCAAATAACCTTTTAATAAAACGCTTTTTAAATTAAATGAAATTAATAACTGATTTTAACCTTTTGGTGTATGTATATACTGAGACACCTTTTGGTGTCTCAATATTTCTGCATTTTCCTGAAAATGGCCTTAATAACTTTTTTTTTCACAAGAACTTTAATGTCAACTGAACAACCAATAAAATCCGACCATTAAGGATGAAAATTTTAAACCAATATTTACACTGAGTCATCCAGATATACAGTTGAAGTCAGAATTATTAGCCCTCCTGAATTATTAGGGCTGTATATTTTCCTTCCAATTTCTGTTTAATAGAAAGAAGTTTCTTTCCATTAAAAATAAATTGGGGAAAACTATTGCTTAAGGGGCTAATATTATTGACCTTAAAATGGTTTAAAAACTGCTTTTATTCTAAACAAATTTATTAAACAAAACAAACAAAACTTTTTCCAGAAGAAAAAAATATTATAGGAAATACTGTGAAAAATCCATTGCTCAGTTAAACATCATTTGGGAAATATTTAAAAAAGGTAAACGAATAATCCACAGGAGAGCGAATAATTCTGACTTCAACTGTATGTTTAATATTTTCCATAGTTACTTTCCCTTTCTGAGGCCAACTATCAATACAGACACACTTTAAAAAAATAAAGGTGCATGTAAAATCTACAAAAAGGTGTTTTCACAGTGATGTCTTACAAGAACCTTTAGTGAAAAAACATTATTTAGAACAATAATAACCTAAAGAACCATCTCCACAATTTATTAAATCAATTGTTAAAGGTTCCATTGATGTTAAAAGTCTTTACGTAACTATCGATGCAAGAAAAGAATCTTTATTTATTACAAATTCATCCGTGTCCATTCAAACAGAATTAGCACCTCTGATCTGTAGACAATCATGGAAAGTAGTTTTCTGTGGGACTCTGTTTATACAGTCTCAGGGGAAATTACCTCGTTTTGTTAATATATTGGCAACTGTTTTCCACACTGAGATGTACAGGGAGTCAATGTGTAAGGTTTCAGATCTCTCTCCATGGACTTTTTGCTCTAACGAACATGCTCAATTATTCATATTCGGCCGGTACACCTGAGACAATAGTTATGAGCTCAAGGACAACGGTATAGCTATATCTCCCCAATGAGAACACACAAGTATACATGTTTCATTGTTTTCTATAAAGGCAGAGAGAAGATGGGAGAGAGACAGAAACAGATTTCTTGTCTCCTGATTACATAAGAAGCTTAAAGAACAATGGCTACAAAATTTTAAAGCAATCTTTATGACTTCCAGAGCTGACCTCTGGATATCCTTCGGTTCTCTGAGAAAATATTAAGATGACAAAATGCAGAAGACTCAGGCCGTCAAGTTACTGACTTATGTTTAGAACAAAGCACTTAACACTAGTTTTTTAAAAGCTCTTTGGCTTGAAGATGTGAATGATTGCGGAAAGTGCACATTGTACCAGCATAAATAAAAGATAGTGTTTTTTAATGTGAGCTTTTTTCTGTGCTGATATTTATAATTATGTTTATAAATATACTGTACATTATTGTTGCATGGTATTATTTCAGAATATTCATTCATTCGTTTATATACTTGTTACATATAAGTAATATTACTAAAGTAAATATATATGTTCATTTAAAAAGCTTTCAGGGTAACGTAATTTCCAAGTATACAGTGTAAAGTTATATATATATATATATATATATATATATATATATATATATATATATATATATATATATATATATATATATATATATATATATAAATATTTATTATTGCATATATCAAATATATTTATTTTTTTATTTTCAAATATTTAAATGTATTGTAATTGTAATTGTAAACTGTAATTTTATATGTAATTTAATAAAAACTTTTGCATTAATAATCATTTAATTCCACATCACATGACCCTAAAACCAAACTAAAAAGACACATATGAAAAACATCACATTTTTATGAATATGAAAGATATTTTAGATAAGGGTTTTATGCAAAAGGTTTTATTAAATAAAGTATATAATAAATTATTAATTGTAAAAAAAAAACATTTTTGCTCAGTATAATATTGAATACTTAATATTAATGGTTTTAATGTTAAATACAACTATTAAATGGCATATAAAATGATACAAAAAGTAAGCATGTATGTATATATAATGTTAATGAGAGAATATTAAAGTATATTCCATTCAAACTGTACTGTTCTATATTTTACGTCATTGAGTTGCTTGCAAATCGCTTCAAAAATGGCATTATTCAAAGACAAGTATTTTAAAAATGACTTTAAATAAATATATTTAATTAATGTTAAATATTATTATCAACTACATTTTTATTATTATTTTTAAATAAGTATATTAAAAATATAAAATGTTTAAAATATATTAAATAAAAATCGTCCCACTTTACCAGTATTACACCAAAACCAGACAAACAGTAAATGTAAATGCAGTCAATACTTTAATACATATGCTTAACGTTTTCCTAATTACTCATAAAATGATTCTTCATTGCATAAAAAGAGATTTTCTTACCCTCACAAGTAATCTCTGCTCCCCATCTGTGGAGCAGGAGTCCTATCGGCCGATGCCCAGCCAGGCAGTCCTTAAGGAGGACATAAACGGAGGACAGGGGTCTCTGAATAACACACACATCACTGCAGCCACAGACTGAGATCTGGAGGAGGTCATAGGAGAGAGAGAGACAGAGAGAGAGAGTGAGAGAGAGTGAGAGAGAGAGAGAGAGAGAGAGAGAGAGGAGGAGGAGGAGGAGTTTAACTGTAGCGGGGCTGTTTTCTTTAGGGAGGATTTTGGTGAACTATTGAGACAGTCATATAGAGGTCTGTCTTTCACTGAGAGGTCAATACATCGCAAACACTCGAGGAAGGAGTTCAGTTTCACACAGCGATGTTTTTCGGCCCTTGAGACTCTTATCTGATATGCACATGTGTGTGTTTGTTTGCTCTTCTTAGGGCACTTTCTAGGATTCTTCTGGCTCTGAAGTGGTATTCGGTTTAGCCTAAACCTAAATGTAACATTGGGTTTTTTTATTTTAAAAATATCCCCTTGCAGCTGGAAGGACATCTGCCGCATAAAAAATATTTGCCGGAATAGTTCATGGTTTATTCCGCTGTGACAACCCCTGATAAATCAAGGGCTATGCTGAAGGAAAATGAATGAATGAATGAATCTCCCCCTGAGATAAAAAAAATAATGTTCTTTGGGTGTTAGTGTCAACATGCTAGTCTTAAAGTCGCCATGAATCAGAAGTTAAGATTTTCCTTTTTTCCTCTATCATGATGTACATCCACTTGAAACGGCACTGAAATTTGAAAAAAATTAAGGGGATGCATAATTTCGACCTTTGGGAACTGATTGGAAGATGAGTGTTACTTAAAAATGAAAGATCACCGATGGATGGATGGATGGATGGATGGATGGATGGATGGATGGATGGATGAAGGCAGAGTAGACCTCCTTAACCCCGCCCTAAAGCACTGATAGCCCTGCTTTAAAGGCATTCCATGTGAACGGTAGTGAAAAAAAGTCATTTCAATTGGCAGAGAAAAGGTCATGATGTTTGATTAAAGACAAATTAGTTTTTCAACTTCTGTATACAGATAAAATTAAGAAAGAATACATTTTGATTTCATTCTGACTTTAAAGGGCACCTATTTTACTTCTTTTACAAGATGTAAGATAAGCCTTTGATGTAACCAGAATGTGTCTCAGATTATTTATTATAGCCTTCAGAATCTGCCCCTTTTGCTGTCTGAATACAGCCTGTGGCTTTAAATCCACATGAGCTGCTTCTCACCGCCCACCGCTCCGAGGTGTGTTTGCTTCTCATTCATAACGTCAGATAAACAGCAGTCAGTGACAGATACAGACTCGGATGAAGCTGAATTACAGCTCGTTAGTCTAAAATACCAAGTTTATTTCAAGTATTTGTGATTGAGTTTATTCAAGCCTTTCTGAAATGATGAGTCTCGCACTTCCCAGTGTGTTTCTGTTATTGTCATGTGGTTTTGTTTTGTTTCATTTATGTGCGTTGGTGTAGCGTTCTGGTGTAGCGTTTGTTTTGCTGATCAGCCTTGAGTAATTATCATGCCTATATCTGTGCACTGTTTTTCGTATTTTTGTCAGTTCTTTATAGTTCATTGTACTCTGTGTTTTGTCAGGACGCTCTGTGTTTTTGGGTCTGCCAGCTGTTTCTAAAGAGCTACTCTGATCTGAACTTCACTGTTCCACGTATATTTTTCTGTTTTTGATCTATTTTTGCACTGTCAGTCTTTCACCGGTCATTAAAGACCTTGCGTCTAGGATCCTTTTTGTAATAGTTTTTTTAAGAAACATGACAATGTCACACTTCGGTGGGCCTCAAAATAATTGGGGTTTGGACCCTGTTTTAACATCAGTAAATTTTAAAAAGAGACTTGTTGGGGTTATATCACTCTAATATGACAGTGGACACACTATACCTACACACAGTTCTGTCCAAACAGCTTACAAATATATATCTGAATATATATAGGCATAGCTGAATAATAGTTCAGTATATGGAGGTGATACATCATAAACCTCAAACATCATTGTTCCACATTTGAAGTTGATATCTCAAAAAAAAAAAATGCTTTTAGTAATATTTTGTTTTGGGCGCAGTACCAACCCTTTCTCCACCAAATCCCTTTTCTATTGACGACCATATAATTGCGCCTCCTATTTCTGTGTATGCTTTGAGGGATGTAAATCCTATTTTGTTTCATATTTTTGATGATATTTGTAAAGTAGAGATCAAATCCTAAAGTAGTATGAACAGTTTGGTGGTAAATGATCTGAATGTAGTCTCTAAAAACATAAATAAAATGTGGATTGCTGTAGCAAAGTAATCAGATTACAAATCTGATGAGTATCCCTGCAGCAAACTAACAAATAACTCAATAGCTCTGTAATATCTATCAAACATCAGTCACCAGATATGGTATTTAGACCTTTTAAACATTCAAATTATATATTAGATATTAGTATATTAGTATTGTATAGTAATTGCTTAATGTTTAGATTGTAATAGAATTTCTGTGTGAAGTTTGCATGTTCCCCCTTGTTGGCATGGGTTTCCACTGAGTGCTCCAGCTTCCCCCCACAGTCTAAAGACATACTATAGGTGAATTGAATAAACTAAATTGGCTGTAGTCAGCAGTGGAAAGAGTACTGAAAAATCATACTTAATCAAAAGCACCATTACTTGCCTAAAAAAATGTAGTGCAAGTAGAGTAAAAGGATCTATTGTAAATATTACTCAAAGTATGTAAAAAGACCTTTCAAAAGTACTAGAGTAGTGAGTAGTAAGTATTACGATGTGAAAAGCTGATGGATTTACATGTCATTTTTGAAAACATTCTGTAGTGCATAGTTATTTCCCAGCAGACACACAACATCATAAGACATAATTAATATTAGGTTACATTTAGGTCATGATATTAGGTGACCAATGTCCAGCCAGCATTTGAGGACAGTGTTATTTTGATGTCCAAAAATGACGTTAAATGACGTTAATATTTGGTTGATTTTTAGGTTGTGTTGGAAAGTGACCAAAATCCAACGTTGAGCCAACATCTTAAACCAACGTCATTCAGTTTTGACGTCAAATACTGACATTTGTTTTTTAGGTATGGTGACCAAATACAACATCTGATAGAAGCCATAGTGGTAATATCCACACAACGTCAAGCTGTAACATGATTAGATATTAATATTTGCTTGATTTTAGGTTGGACGTTAGACATTGAGGTCGGCCTGAACCCAATTTTCCATTTCCAAACAAAATACAATGTTTCCATGACGTGGGGGTACACTGTCAATCAGACATCATGGTCCACATTTCAGTCATCATACAGTAAACATTCATCATCTTCTCATAAGTGACATGTATCTAAACATTCTCTGTTTGAGATGGTCAATGCGTGTTAAGATTTTGGACGTCTTCTTGGATGCTTTTAATGTGTCCAAACAGTCTGCTGCAATTGTAAAGCGCCCGTGTCTTGAGGTAGTTCATTATGATGAGATTTACCTTCTATGTGTGATTTGACTGGACAGGAATGACGGGATTGATTTTTCTAATCCCTATAGACAAGACAAAATAAACTAGTGACTGCAGGCTGAAGGAAAGTAGAGAAGTAAAAATACAGATACTGCTCTCAAAATGTACTCAAGGGAAAGTAAAGGTACACATTTTTAAAATTACTTAATAAATTAAAATTTTTGAGAAAAACTAATCAATTACAGTAGTTTGAGTGTTAGTAATTTGGTACTTTACACCACTGGCTGTAGTGTACGAGTGCGTGTGAATGCGAGAGTATATGAGTGTTTTTCAGTAATTGGTTGTGCCTGGAAGGGCATCCGCTTCGTAAAACATATGCTTGAATAGTTGGGGGTTCATTCCACTGTGGCGACCCCTGATATATAAGGGACTAAACCAAAGAAAAATGAATGAATGAATGAATGTAAATAAAGGTAGTAAAACATGTATTCAGAAGTTTTAACTCTTTCCAACTATATATAGTTTATTATGATTAGATTAGAATTTATGTACAATTTAATGAAGTAAACTTAAGCATCCAAGGAGCAATTATCAGCCAGCTATCTTTCCACACTGTCAGAACACAATAAGTCTTAAGACTTATATATATAAACAGTTAAAGTGAGAATTATTAGCCCCCCTGTTTGTTTTTTCCCCCAATTTCTGTTTAACGGAGAGCAGATTTTTTTTTTCAACACATTTGTAAACCTAATAGTTGTAATAACTCATTTCTAATAACTGATTTATTTTATCTTTGTCATGATGCCAGTAAATAATATTTGACTAGATATTTTTCAAGACACTTCTATACAGCTTAAAGTGACATTTAAAGGCTTAACTAGGTTAATTAGGTTATTTAGGCTTGTTAGGATAATTAGGCAAGTTATTGTATAATGATGGTTTGTTCTGTAGACTATCGAAAACAAATATAGCTCAAAGGGGCTAATAATTTTGACCTTAAAATGCTTTTTAAAAATAAAAACTGCTTTTTATTCAAAGGGGGGCTGATAATATATATAATTCTGACTTCAACTGTGTATGTATGTGTGTATATATATATATATATATATATATATATATGTGTGTGTGTGTGTGTGTGTGTGTGTGTGTGTGTGTGTGTGTGTGTGTGTGTGTGTGTGTGTGTGTGTGTGTGTGTGTGTGTGTGTGTGTATCGTCACCTTAGAATTATAAGGTTCTATCAATATGATTTTGAGATATTGAGCTTCAAAGTTTTTGCAATCCATATAGCAAACAGGTTGCACATCCATGATGCGAATCTCCCGTTCCACCACATCCCAAAGTTGCTCTATTGGATTGAAATCTGGTGAATTTGGAGGCCATTTGAGTACATTGAACTCATTGTCATGTTCAAGAAACCAGTCTGAGATGATTCACGCTTTATGATATGCACGTTATCCTGCTGGAAGTAGCCATCAGAAGATGCGTACACTGGGGTCATAAAGGGATGGACATTGTCAGCAACCATACTTAGGGAGTCTGTGGTTTTGACACAATTTTCAATTGGTACTAATGGGCTCAAAGTGTGCCAAGAAAATATTCCTCATACCATTACACCACCAGCACCAGACTGGACCGTTGATACAAGGCAGATGGATCCATGCTTTCATGTTATTGACGCCAAATTCTGACCTTATCATCCGAATGTCGCATCAGAAATCGGGACTCATCAAATCAGGAAACTTTTTTGCAATCTTCTATTGTCCAGTTGTGGTGAGCCTGTGTAAATTGTAGCCTCAGCACCCGGTGTGGTCTTTTGCTGCTGTTGCCTATCTGCTTCAAGGTTGGACGAGTTGTGCGTTCAGAGATGCTCTTCTGCATACCTCGGTTGTAACGAGTGGTTATTTGAGTAACTGTTGCTTTTCTGTCTGACCATTCTCTGACCTCTGGCATTAACAAATCATTTGTGCCCACAGAACTGCCATTTACTGGATATTTTCTCTTTTTCGAACCATTCTCTGTAAACCCTAATGGTTGTGCGTGAAAATCCCAGTAGATCAGCAGTTTCTGAAATACTCAGAACAGCCTGTCTGACATAAACAACCATGCCAAGTTCAAAGTCACTTAATTCCCCTTTCTTCCCCATTCTGATGTTGGGTTTGAACTGCAGCAGATGGTCTTGACCGTGTCTACATGCCTAAATGCTTTGAGTGGCTGCCATGTGATTGGCCGGTTAAAAATTTGCATTAACAAGCAGTTGGACAGGTGTACCTAATAAAGTGGCCGGTGAGTGTAAGCAAAATCCTAATGACTATTTTTAAAAAAGGAGGGGCTAATGGATATGCCCTGCCATGTCTTCATGTTTCGGTTTAATTAAATCAGACATCAAACAAAGCTGCTCATTTCACTTCAGGGGACATTTAAGTTTGACTCATTCAGATCAATAAATGGATTTACTAAAAAACAAAAAGGTGATGTGCTCTCTTGTGCAGAATTAACCACTCGAATGCTCAGGTCTTCAAGGTGGTTGCCAGGGCATTGTAGTTGCTAAGGTCTTCTAAGTGGTTTTTAGCACTTTTTTATGCAGTTGCTAACCAGTTGCTATGGAGTACTGAGCGGATGCTTACTGCCAAAAGGCAAAAAAGTCCAGTTTTTTGGTTTGTAATTATATATACACAATTCTTTCAATGTAATTCCTAAGTATAGTAATAAATTCTTATATATTATATTATATTATATTATATTATATTATATTATATTATATTATATTATATTATATTATATTATATTATATTATATTATATTATATTACTTTGTTATGTTTTATTAGATAGTATTTTATTATATTTTATACAACAGTTCTGTCTGATTTTTCAATTTCATTGGCTAATAGCCGTGAAATATTCTGCCAGTAACAGCACTCGTCCAGCCTCTTAACCCCTCACCCTTGTGTATTACTCTGCCCACATGCAGCAACAAGCAGAGGACACTCTACAGTTTGACAAATATTGCTGCTGTTGGACAACACAATGTACTTTTGAGGCTTTTTTAATCGAGAATGTAGTTGTTGTAGACTGCAACTATGCAGTTTATTTGTGAGGATAGTGTCTATGTTAAATACTTATAATTTCTGAGGGACAGCGCATTATCGGCCATTAGCCTGCCTTTGAGCAAAGACGGTTGATGATTGTTCATCTACAAGATGGCGACAAAGACCACCTAAAATCCCTAAGAAAAAACTGCTTAATTTCAAACTAAAGCTAATCAAATCATTATTAAACAGGTAAATGACCTTCTAAGTCGATCTCTCTCTTTTGTATATATTGTAGTGCTTTATTTATACCATAGTAATATTGTTATCTGCCGATTACAACAGAGAAATACTGGGAAATCTCTGTAGATCGATGGCATTTCATGCGGTTCAGCCTTATAATCTTAAAATGTGAGCAAAATCACCTATTTTGTCATCACTTTACACATTACCACTAGAGAATCATTCAAATACTAGCTCTAAACTGACGTTGGTAAATGAGTAAACGCTTTTGCTGTTGTGACATCAGCTGCAGATGTGAATAAAAGGCAGACGAAAGTATCAATATCACACTCGTAGTGCAGTGTGGCTGTACACTGTTGAGACACTAAGGCAACGCACACCTCCCACCAGTGCCGATATCAAGCCACATCACAATGCTACTCTTGTGATATTGCTTATATATTATATTATATTATATTATATTATATTATATTATATTATATTATATTATATTATATTATATTATATTATATTATATTATATTATTGCTCATTGTACTTTTTATTTTAATTATTTTAATTAGTCGTATTATTTTAATAATATTATATTTATAATATATATTATTGAAATGTTAATAATGTTTAAATTAATATATGTTAATATACTTTCAGTTAATAAATACTCTTTCAGAATATAGTCACAAAAATATTTATAATTTGTTAAAATTTTTTATATTTATTCTAAAACATAATACATATTTTTTTTACATATATTTATTTATTAAACAGATATATTTATTTAAATAATATTTTAGTCACCAAACATATTTAGAAATGGAAAGATTATACAATTAAATTCAAGTAAAAAATTGCAAATAATTAATTTCAAACTGCAAAATTTCAACTAAATTTTTCCATTTTTTACGTCTCTTGATTTTTTACTCTTTTTAAAATTACTATAACTATAAAATTATAACTATTAAACATTTACTCTTTGTATTAAAGAGCTACCACATGCGCTACAGTCCGAGATGTACAGTTTTCAGCCAAACCAATAATTTGCTATTAGATATGAAAATGTTTTCTTGATGAATTGGCTTCTTCTCTCAATATCCAGCAACATCACGTCTTCAGATGGATGGAACACAAAGTCCATGCACTCCACCATCTGGACACAGGAGGAGAGCGAGTGATGCACGGATGCTCTCTTTCTGAACTGGCCTTGAAACAGATCACCGGCCAGGCAGAAAATGAGCTGTGTAAACTATCTGTCGTCGCTCATGCTGTCTCTGCTGCAGGCTTGTGTGACTGCAAATCTATTAATGTTGTACAGGCGGGATAATAGGGAGCAGACTTTGCTATAAATATCTAGATTTATCAATACAACCTATATAATTTGACCTCTCTGGACATTAACCTCTGCAATAAAATCTTTGTATTTACAGGTCACAGAAAAACATAGAGGAAAAAATCACTTGTCTTTGATTTGCAATAAAGATACGAAAAAAATTTAACTGTTTGAGTTTTTAATAGTTTTCAATTCATGTAAAATTAAATTTTGCACAATATAAAATATCTAATTAAAATTAAACCACTAAATTAAAAAAAAACGAAAATGTTGAATTGAAAGTCATTTTCAAGATTACTAAACAAATAAATATATATAATAAATATTAAACATATTAATATTTATTTTTTAAAGGGCACCTATGATAAAAAATCACCTTTTGTAAGCTGTTTGGACAGAACTATATTTAGGTATAGTGTGTCCAGAGTCATTTCAGAATAATAGAAACACAACAAGTCTTTTTTTTTTTTTATTTCCTGACGTTAAAATAGAATCCAAATCATTCCCATGTTAAGGCCCTCCACAACATGACGTAGAAGTGCGATTTCCCTGCCCACCAACTACTGGTAACTGGTATAATCATATAAAAAGACAGGACGTGCGCAAAGCAACCGGGATTAAAAGATCTGTTCAGCTCCCTGTGATCATCAATCATCATCAAATGCGATCAAGAATGAGTTTTACAAATTTAAAATGTTTATAAAACAGTGCATGTTTGTAATAAATACAGTAAAATCGCTGTAATTGATCACCTCAGCCGCATGTCAATACAATTCTAAAAGAAAACGCTTCAATCCCGGTTTGTGGATGTTAAATTAGATTTATTTTGTACATTAACATAACGGAAATCTGTACAGCAGTGGATATCAATGTGTATCCTGTCACATTTGCTATGAAAAACTGCTGTGTGTGTGTGTGTATGTGTATGTGTGTATGTGTGTATGTGTGTGTGTGTGTGTGTGTGTGTGTGTGTGGTGTGTGTGTGTGTGTGTGTGTGTGTGTGTGTGTGTGTGTGTGTGTGTGTGTGTGTGTGTGTGTGTGTGTGTGTGTGTGTGTGTGTGCGTGTGTGTGTGTGTGTGTGCGTGTGTGTGTGTGCACATGGTCTGAGTACTGTCATTAGAGATTTTCCAAACACTCCTGATATTGTTGTTGTGGATGAAGTATTGAAAAACATTCTGATTATTGAAGTAGGCTGCTGTTTTGACTCATACATGGATCTGTGCTATTCAGAAAAAATGCTGAAATATCAACCATTAGTGAATGCTCTGAAAGTGTGTGGCTACAACAAAAAGTTGGTGGTTTTAATTTACAGTAGCCTATGGCACGTTCATAAACTGTGTGTGAGGGGACTACAAATTGCCGGACTCAGTAAAAAAGACTCTAAACAAATTGCAAAGTATTGTTCTGTATCTGCAATAATAGGCAGTCTTCATGTGTGGAGAAGACGATGCCATCTCTTTCCTTAATCCATTTACTTAATACTGCATGCAGAATGGATTAAGTGTCTAATAGTGCCACGCAAAAGATCATCAATGGTTGCATGCTGCTTGTACTGTGAAACATTATGGGCTCCTTACGATTATTTGGATGCTGTGTTGTTCTAATAGTATTAGTCATTCCAAATAAAATGAATCAAATGTTGTGTGTGTGTGTGTGTGTGTGTGTGTGTGTGTGTGTGTGTGTGTGTGTGTGTGTGTTTGTGTGTGTGTACACTTTGTAACGACATGTGACTCATCGTTGCAGAAAGGCTTGAATTAACTCCACAACAAATACACAACTCAGTACTTCTCACAAACATTGTGAGATCCAGTCCCGGATTAAGAACTCAGGGACCCCTAGGCACATTGTCTAGTAAGGCTCAGAACAGAACAGAAATTGGGAGAGAAAAAAAAACAAGGGCGCTTATAATTCAGGGGGGGCTAATAATTCTGACTTCAACTGTATATATATATATATATATATATATATATATATATATATATATATATATATATATATATATATATATATATATAGTTGAAGTCAGAATTATTAGTCCCCTTTTGATTTATTTATTTATTTTTTTAAATATTTCCCAAATGAACAGAGCAAGAAAATTTTCAAAGTATGTCAGATAATATTTTTTTCTTTTAGAGAAAGCCTTATTTGTTTTATTTCGGCTATTTAGGGACAAAATTATTAGCCCCTTTAAGCTATATATTTTTTCGATTGTCTACAGAACAAACCATCATCAGAGAATTACTTGCCTAACTACCCTAACCAGCCTAGTTAACCTAATTAACCTAGTTAAGCCTTTAAATGTCACTTAAAGCTGTAGAGAAGTGTCTTGAAAAATATCTAGTCAAATATTATTTACTGTCATCATGGCAAAGATAAAATTAATCAGTTATTAGAAATGAGTTCTTAAAACTATTATGTTCAGAAATATGTTGAAAAAAATTTTTTTAAAGGGTATTTTTAATGTATAACTTTTATAAACATATAAAGCGTATTATTGGCATGGCATATAACACACAATGCATCTCCAAACTAGTTCTATGATTCTGAATCTTTTATAATACACACACTTATAAATGATTTACTGTCTCTCTCCTCCTCTCCCTGTATTTTCTCTACTCTCCTCGTGATGAAGAGTAGGCAAACAGCATAGATCAACTTGATTATAAACCTAATGTTGCTAACATTTAACACCAGGTGCAAATAGCTGTTTATAGAATATAATCACTATTTAGATGCTGTCACACATATGAAATAGGCTAATGCTAAACATTAATAAATTTTCTATCACATTTGCATTATCTTTTTAAAAAAAAAATTATTTCCTATTAAAACTAAATATATTTCCAATCTGATATGTAATGGGGAGAGAAAAACAGTAAGAGTAAAGAGTACAACAGAGTACAAGATGCTTGTACTGCTATATGAAGCACTCAATTTCTGTTCATCTGGCATACAGCAACCTTTATTTCCACAGAACGATGTGTTGGAGTGTTGGCCATATTCTACACAGGCCTATAAATCTTGTCATTGAATATTTGTAATCCATGAGGGACAAACGCACGTATTCCACTTTAAACAAGAGCCATTACACACTGCTGTGATGTAGAAAGCAGTTATGTCCACTGTGTGCGCTCACTTTGCTTTTATCTACTCTTTTGTAGAGCGAAGAAAAACTGCCAACACAAACTCATAGTTGAAGTGCTTAATGTGAAGGGTCCTTTTGTTCCATCTAAACACATTGATTCATAACAGCACGTAATGGGATTGCGGCGAGCGGGGTTCACGGAGGCTAACGTTATTAATGCAATTTAATTACCTGTAATTTCTGAGGCATGTTGAAGAGATGAAGGGAGAGAAGCAAGATAAAACGAGAAACACATGAATAAGAGGCGAGAACTGAAGCAAATTACTAATGAATGGATGGAGATAGAGTGGGGTAAATGCGGAGGAAGAATTGTGGATTATTAATGCTTTCTGTGTCTCTATAACAACGGTAAATTTGTTTTGCAATGCAAATGTCGATGTAATTATGCAAGTATTTCACTTTGCAACAATACTGCCCTCTAGTGACATTACTCGTTTGTGTATCTTTGTATTGGGAAAATCAAGTCCTCTCGAAAGAAATATATTCTGCCTCAGCACTCAGTTGTACTCCTAGCTTTTCTTTAGAGAAAAACACATCATATATATATATATATATATATATATATATATATATATATATATATATATATGTGTGTGTGTGTGTGTGTGTGTGTGTGTGTGTGTGTGTGTGTGCGTTTTATTCATACAGGTGTGGTCTGGTTGAGTAGTTTTAGCCGGGTTTGTGATGTTCTAATGTGAAGCAAATCTGTTCAAAGTTTGCAAAACAAATAAAAAAAATCTGGAATGCAAATTAGGTGAATTTCCATCGTTTGAGTGGCTGACTGTAGCACTGGTAACCTAGAAACCATTAATTTTCCTTTGGCTTAGTCCGTTATTTATCAGGGGTCACCACAGTGGAATGAACCAACAACTATTCCAGCATATGTTTTACGCAGCGGATGCCCTTCCAGTTGCAATGTTGTACTGGGATACACCCATAAGCTCTTGCACTCACACTATGTCCAATTTTGTTTACCCAATTCACTTTGGGGGATCGTGAGCACCAGGAGGAAACCCACACGAACACGGGGAGAACTTACAAACTACACACAGAAACGCTTACTGACCCATGTAGCCAGGACTCGAACTAGCGACCAACTTGCTGTGATGAAACAGTGCTAACCACTGAGCCACCATGCCTCCGTGTTTAAAGATAATTTGGCAAATGCATTTTATCTCTTTAATCTTTTTCGCACAAGTCCAAACCACCTCAAGCAAACATTTTTTTGCAGTTTAAGTTAATTAAAAAATGTTTTTTTTATTTATTTGGCTTTTACATGACTCTTTTATTGTGTGATACTTTGGAAATGTGCAATAGCTCGATAGCATAGCACACTAGCATCTGTAAAGGCGCATCACTGTAAAATTCACCCTAAATGTTTAAGTTAAATCAAATTAACTTAAAAAAAATCATTATATAAATTAAACTGACTTACAACATCAAGTTAAGATTATATAATTAAAAAAAATAAAGTTGAAATCTAATGAACAGAATAAGTTATGAATGAGAAAAGGTCAAAGTAACATAAAACATATGTTGTCAGGATTTTTAGATCATATAATTGTTTACGGTCTTCACATATTGGTGTAAACTGCTTTTTATGCACATGCAGATGTTTTGTTTGTTGTTGTCTGAGTAACTGAGGCACAAGCTGTAAAAGTACTTTCTTTTGGAAAGAGGGTGTGGAGCAGCATCTCATTTGCATTAAATAGACAAAAAAAAGTGTTGTTGTTTATTTGCATTCACACAAAATAAGGCATTTACAGCATATTATAATAAATTATCCATGAGGTACTTTGAGCTGAAACTTCACAGACAAATTCTGGGTAAACCTGTAAGTTATGTTACCCTTTATAAAGAAAAACTATTATGCCAAAAATATAAGGTGTTTAAACACATTTGTGTGGCAACAGTGTGTGAATGTATCCAGCCTCTAATGATAACAATTAATTCAACTTTTATAAACACTGAATAAAAGCAGTCTGTAGAAACACTTTAATTGGCATTCTCCCTTTGTACATGCCATCAGATGGGGCAAAGCCCTGCAGATTAGTGATGATCTCTCTCTTATTAGCATAGACAGCCCTAAGTGAGAAGCAGCTGTCTGCCATTAAAGTTTTAAATGTGACATAGACCTATAGCTTCTTTTAAAGCTATAAGCCTTCCTCTTCCTCTTTCCTTCCTTTTTTAAAAAGAGAGCTGGGAGAAAATCTAATTTGACTATAAAGTGACAGTCACCAAAATGGTATGATTTGGATCAAAGCCTAAAACCAGCCATTTCACAGTTATCAAAAAAATTGTGTGGTATTTTGAGCTGAAATTTCACATACAGACTGTAGGGACATCCGAAACTTATTTTACAAGGGGCATAATAGGTCCCCTTTAAAAAGGCAAAACACAATCTCTTTAATAAATTGGTTGATTGACTTTTTGGACACATGCATGACAGCATAACGTTAAATAAAACATAGCTATTCAAATGCAAAGTAAATCACAATGCAAACAATATATTTATGAAACACACAATACAACATATAGACAAACAATTACAATATAATTAAGACAAAAAAATAAAATAAAGAAACAAATATACTCAGCCATATTTTTCCATTGCATCAGAGCTATGCATCAAGCTGCAGATCTTAACTGTAAACCTTTATATAATTTGACTTGTGGAAATACTGCCCTCTAGTGACAATGCCTAATCAAGATTAGTAAAATGCATGCTTGTTCTTTTCAAATACGTTGAGGATAATTTATCATTTAACTGAAGTAACTAATTTAATTTTAAGGTAAGCAAAAACTAAACCGTTTATTCATTGATGATCCATACATCACAATTTACAGCTAACAGCAGTAGATGCACTGAGGTGCCAAGTGGGTCAAATGTGGAGTCGTGTCATGAGATCGAATCAGGCTTGGGTCACTGTACCACTGTTTGACATTCTCATCAATCACAATCAATAAACCTGCAGGCTAAACATACTGGCTTTCTCTCTACCCAGTGCAACTTGATTAATATTATAAATAAAACAAACCAAACCCTGTGCTACTACAGAGTGCAGTCCAAAAATAATTTTCAGTGCTGTATATTAAGTACACGTTACAATAAAGTACTACTTCAAAATTTCATGATTAATTTATAGCCATTTTTAATAATAATAATTTGGGGTTTATATAACCTGCATATAAATATTTTTGTCACTGAATGCTGTTCTTTCACCTGAATATGAAGGCTTACTGCTTTATTACACCGTCTATGAGTCACTATATTACTCATAGTTACAGTTATAACAGTCTACAATAATATTGACTGTTCCTAGGACAAGTCACCAGTGGAACAATACAAACAATGCGTATAATCAGCCGGTCATTGGCATTATCCTACATTGTGTGGCTATGGTTTACAAAAAAGAAAAAAATTCATGGACAGGAAATATTAACAAAAAAGTGAATATTTATTTTGTCATATTCCTTAATAAATCTAGGATTCAGTGCATAGTAGTGTAGCTGTTATTAAATATAAACGGGAAGCATGGTGGCTCAGTGTTTAGCACTGTTTCCGCACAGCAAGAAGGTTGCTGGTTCGAGTCTGTGTGGAGTTTGCATGTTCTCCTTGTGTTTGTGTGGGTTTTCTCTGGGTGCTCCATCTTCCCCCACAGTCCAAAGACACACGGTTGGTGAATTGGCTGTGGTGTATGTGAGTGAATCAGTGTGTATGGATGTTTACCAGTACGGGGTTGCAGCTGGAAGGGCATCCGCTGTGCTGGAATAGTTGGCGGTTCATTCTGCTGTGGCGACTCCTGATGAATAAAGGGACAAAGCAAAGGAAAAGGCAAATAAAAGGAAAATAAAGGAAAATTTATGAATATATGTATATAAATTGCTAAAGATACTATGACATGATAAGATAATTTCCGCAAATTTATTAAGCAGAAAAGCTGATTTCAAGAGTAATGATAATAAGAATAAATGCATTTTGAGCTCCAAATCAGCATGTTTTTTTTACTACAATTTTTTTGTAAACATTGTCATACAAATTGACAAAGGTTTAATTTTTCAGTTAAACCTATATATATATATATATATATATATATATATATATATATATATATATATATATATATATATATATATATATATATACAGAAAGAATAATATAGATTCACAATAACTTATTACATTTTAAAAGAAAAAAGAAAAACATTTTAATACCACTGTTAAATAATGCGGCAATAACATATTTGTGTAATCTATATACTTATTCAATGTCCATTAGATCAAGAAAAGAGTTATTATCTAGAACAGGGGCACCCAAACCTTTTTTTTTATGAAGGACCAAAAAACAAACTTGATTGAGGCTAGTGGACTGAAGGTAAATATAGTTGCCACGGGTAATTTCCTAATTTATTTAATAACATTTTAAAATGATTAGAAACATGACTTTGTATTAACTAATACAGTATATTGTACATTTATAAAGAACTTATAACAGTAAAAACAGAACATTTCTCATTTATAATAGAATTACACTAGTTTTTGCCTTGATTTGCTTGCCGTTGTCTTCTGCATAGTCCTCTATCTGTCGAGTGACAGCATTTACATTTAAAAAAAATGACAACTTTAACTATGAGGTAAACAGAAAACAAAACTTTTCATCCGGAGCTCCTTCATGGGACTCCACACTTGTAAACAATCCCTCCATCGGGCTCGCGCCATTTGCGCAGCTCTCGGTCCGGCTCAGACTCGTCAGCACTACCAAGCCAACCAATCACAGAGCTTGCGATATGCGTCGTTGCGACGTGTAGTTACATTTTTTGAGAGGTGCACGTCAGCGACGCCGACGGCCACGGCATAGGGCTATGCGTCAACGCCGTTGCATATGCGTGCATTTGATGCAGAAGTATAAATCAGCCTCAACCCTTTCCATCATTCTCACTCTCCTCTCAGATGAGATGGTGGGCCAAATCAAAGGTTTCAATTGGCTAACTTTGGCTCGCTGACACTATTTTGGGCATCTCTGATCTAGATTATGCAAAAAGTCATAGGGTATTTTTCAAATAGACCAAATTATATGAAGTTTGTTTTTCAATAAATAGGTTATCTTTTCTAAGGCAAGGCAAGAAGCCCTTTTCCGCTGAATTTAATCCAAAATGGATTAAATTAACTGATTTCATCAAAATTCTACACACAATACCCCATAATGACAATGTGAAAAAAGATTTTAAGATTTTAAAAAAGCTGAAAAATCACATGTACAGAAGTATTCACAGCCTTTGCCGTAAAGCTCTAAATTGAGCTCAGGTACATTCTGTTTCCATTGATCATTCTTGAGGTGTTTCAGGAGATTAATTGGAGTTCACCTGTGGTAAATTCAGTTGATTAGACATGATTTGAAAAGGCTACACCTGTCTATATAAGGTCCCAGGGTTGACAGGGAATGTCAAAGCACAAACCAAGCATGAGGACAAAGGAATTGTCTGTAGACCTCTGGGACAGGATTGTCTCGAGGCACAAGGCTTAGGAAGGTTACAGAAAAATTTCTGCTGCTCTGAAAGTTCCAATGAGCACAGCACCCTTCATCATCTGTAAGTGGAAGATATTTGGAACCACCAGGAACGAGAAGGGCCTTAGTCAGGGAGGTGATCAATAACCAGATGGTCACTTTGTCTGAGCTCCAGCGTTCTTCTGTAGAGAGAGGATAACCTTACAAAAGGACAACCATCTGTGCAGCAATCCACCAATCAGGCCTGTATGGTAGAGTGGCCAGACGGAAGCCACTTCCTGCCTGGAATTTGCCAAAAGGCATCTGAAGACTCTCAGTCTGCACTCTCAGACCATAAGAAACAAAATTCTCTGGTCTGATGAAAATTGAACTCTTTGGAGTGAATGCCAGGCGTTACGTTTGGAGAAAACCAGGCACCACTCATCACCAGGCTAATACCATCCCTACAGTAAAGCTTGGTGGTGGCAGCATCATGTTGTGGGGATGTTTTTTAGCAGCAGGAACTGGAAGGCTAGTCAGGACTGAGGGAAAAATCAATGCAGCAATGTACAGAGACATCCTGAATGAAAACCTGCTTCAGAGTGCTAGACCTCAGACTGGGGCCATGGTTCATCTTGCAGCAGGACAATGACCCAAAGCACACCAACAAAATATCAATGGAGTGGCTTCACAAGAACACAGTGAATGTCCTTGAGTGGCCCAGCCAGAGCCCAGACCTAAATCCTAATGAACATCTCTGGAGAGATCTGAAAATGGCTGTACATCATTGCTTCCCATCCAACCTGATAGAGCTTGAGAGGTACTGCAAAGAGGAATGGGCAAAAATTCCCGAAGACAGATGTGCCAAGCTTGTGGCATCATATTCAAAAATAACTGAGGCTGTAATTGCTGCCAAAGGTGCATCAACAAAGTATTGAGCAAAGGCTGTGAATACTTATGTACATGTGATTTATCAGGTTTTTTATTTTTTAACAAATTTGCAACCATTTCAAAAAATCTTTTTTTCACATTGTTATTATGGGGTTTTGTGTGTAGAATTTTGATGAAATAAATGAATTTAATCCATTTTGGAATGAGGCTGTAACATAAAAAAATGTGGAAAAAGTGAAGCGCTATTATTACTTTCCAGATGCACTGTACATGTTTAGCTTCCAGCAAACCTAAAATTAACAGCAATCTTTCATGTTTGGTCACATTAAAGTTCAATGGACAATTATGCAATATACACAAGCTGGGATCAAGAGGATTTACTTTACCAATGATTTGTACTTTAACCCCAAAACAACTGACTTTAGAAAACTCCCACATACAGTGAAATAAAGTTCCCTTCTCTTGTTTACATTTACAGCATGTATTAGGGATATTTGGGTTTCAATTCAACATGTTAATATGATCTATGAAGGATCTGATGATTGGAGTGAGGATTCTGAAAATCCTGTTACAAAAAACTACATTTTTATAAACAAACACTACATTTTACAAATCAACTACAATTTTATACAGTATTTTTGATCAAATAAATGCAGCCTTGGTGCACATAAGATGTACAAAACTATATTAATTAACGCTGAATTATTTGTGTCCTCTTTATCAGGTCTGTTAAACTTTGCATTTCGTTGTCCCAATTAAAATCAAATCAATTTGTTATTATTCACCCAAGCGAATGCTCTATGATCTAGCCCTAAGAGGAATCCATTCATCGCAATCAGGGTCACAATCAGCCTGATAGTAGCTCTAGGGTTTCTCCCGAGTAAATGATTTACCCAAATTTTACTTGGATGTTCATCTTACACATGCACGGCACACGCATGCACATCCCTACACTCACACACTCATATCTGTTGCCTTGTCACACAGCCAAGGTTCAGGCTCTCTCAGCACATTTTCACAGCTCCTTTGACTGGCAGTAAACAAGTGACATAACCTCTAACTAGAGAACTCTGCAGCGTCTGGATGTCCTTACATACAGAGGGAGAAATAGACTTCCAATCCTTCTTTTGATTCTGAGTGCGGACAGCATGTAACAGGATCCACATGTTCGGTCTGGCTGCGTGTCTGGCTCGACGCTTGACAGAAAAATACAATGTACAAGGGTCTCAAATACTTCTGAGTGTCATGTTTAGACAGGCCTATTACTACTGAGCATACTTGAACAAACCACTGATCCCTAAGATTAAACACACATATGGACAAGTGGAGATCAAAATTAGAGAAGCCTACAAGTGAGTTCACTGTTTAGTCTTGTTTGAAGTTATCCCATAAAAGAAGTAAAGAGCAGTTTTAAGTAGATGTCTTGAGTTATTTTATGAAGCACAGAATAAAAACTGAAAGGAATAGTTCACCCAAATTTCACCCAAATTTATTTAATTCATCATTTACTCATTCTTCACTTGTTTCAAACCTGTTTGACTTTATTTATTCTGTTAAACACACAAAAAAAGATATTTTGAAGAAAGCTGCACTGTAAAAAAGGTAAGCCAGTACAAAAACAAACAAACAAACAAACATACAAACAAACAAACAAACAAACATGATCCTTTTTTTTGCTTTTGCTTTTTGTTGTTCCCTTTTGAAAACATTAGCTGCACTGACCTAAAATTATTTGTCACTTATATAAAAAACATTTAGTTGGGTTAACATAAGATTATTAGTCTTCTGGAGAGGTGAACTCTTCTGTAACAAAACTTTTTAAGTTGTGCCAACTCAACATTTTTTGTCTGCAGGACTGGAATGCTTGATGTACATTCATTCATTTTTTTGTCGGCTTAGTCCTTATATTAATCCAGGGTTGCCACAGCGGAATGAACCGCCAACTTATCCAGCACATTTTTACGCAGCGGATGCCCTTCCAGCTGCAACCCATCTCTGGGAAACATCCACACACACATTTACACACGCACTCATACACTACGGACAATTTAGCATACCCAATCCACCTGTACCACGTCTTTGGACTGTGTGGGAAACCGGAGCACCCGGAGGAAACCCACACAAATGTAGGGAGAACATGCAAACTCCACAAAGAAATGCCAACTGAGGCGAGGATCGACCCAGCGACCTTCTTGCTGTGGGGCGACAGCACTACCTACTGCACCGCAATGCTTGAAGTTGAGCGAACAAAAAAAAAATCCTTATTTCATTTTGTTTTTTGTTTGTTTGTTTGTTTTTTTGTTTACTCAACTTTTGAAAACATCAGTTGCACTGACCTAAAATATCTAAAGTTGAGTAAAGAAAAAACTCTTTTGGAAATTGGTACTAATAAATAATACATTATCAGAACAAACAAGTATAGTTCAATAAAAAAAAGACAAATGTAACATTTATTAGACACAGAATTTAACACAGGACAGGATGTAAAACAAGAATAATGGTAAACAGGACTGAGAATAAGGTTTCTTTATAGTTAGTAATCAGCCCATCATGAGTTTTCAGCTGTGTGTGTGTGTGTGTGTGTAAACCAGAAACTGATTCCTCCATTTGAGTTATAGTTTGAAGGTTTGATTTCTCATTTGAGAATGCATTTTATTTACTATTTGATCGTTAGAGCATGTGATTTATCATTTGGGTAGTTTTTTAAAAGTTCTATTTATTATTTGATCTTTTTAGGCCTTTCAGTTAAATTGTCATATTAATTTAAAAAAAAATCCATATACAATTGAAGTCAGAATTATTAGCCCCCCTTTGATTTTTTTTTCTCTTTTTTAAATATTTTCCAAATGATGTTTATCAAAGCAAGGAAATTTTCACAGTATGTCTGATGATATTTTTTCTTCTGGAGAAAGTCTTGTTTGTTTTATTTCGGCTAGAATAAAAGCAGTTATTAATTTTTTAAACACCATTTTAAGGACAAAATTATTAGCCCCTTTAAGCAGTATTTTTTTTCAATAGTCTGAACAAACCATCGTTATACAATAACTTGCCTAATTACCCTAACCTGCACAGTTAACCTAATTAACCTAGTTAAGCCTTTAAATATAACTTTAAGCTGTATAGAAGTGTCTTGAAAAATATCTTGTTCAATATTATTTTCTGTCATCATGGCAAAAATAAAATAAATCAGTAATAAAGTTAATAAAGTTATTATGATTAGAAATGTGTTTTTAAAAAAAATCTGCTCTCCGTTAAACAGAAATTGGGGAAAAAATAAATAGGGGGCTAATAATTCAGGGGGGCAATTAATTCTGACTTCAACTGTATATCATACCTGCCACACTCCCGTTTGTCCCGGGAGTCTCCCGTATTGAACTGCCCCCTGCCCCCAGTGAACTGTAGAAAAGACTGAAGAAGATCTGATCAACTCACAGCATACCAGTATGAGAGAGACTGGTGATGTGCTGCAGGGATGGGTAAACTTGGTCCTGGAGGGCCGGTGTCCTGCAGTTTTGCTCCAACACCAAACAATGTTAATATTAGGTTAAATTTAGGTAGCCAGCATCTAAGGATAATGTTATTTTGATGTCCAATACTGACATGAAAGGTTGTTGATATTTTGTTGATTTTAGGTTGTGTTAGAAAGTGACCAAAATCCAACGTTGAGCCATCTTAAACCAAAATTTGAAATCAGATACTGACATCAAATACTGACATTTAGGCTCGAGGGGTGGGGTAAGGGGAATGACCAAGGGGTAGAATTGGAATTTGGCCTTGCTTGTCAGGTATGTCAACTAAGATCCAACGTCTGATAGACGTCATATTGGTAACAGCCATACAACGTCAAGCTGTAACATCATTAGATGTTGATATATTGTTGTTTTTAGGTTGTGTTGGATAGTGAGCAACGTTGGACATTAATGGATGCAGCCTGATGGGTTCTGACATCAACCCAATTTTCAATTCCAAAAAAAATGCAACATCCCACAACGTTGGGGTACAACGTCGATCTGATGTCACGTTGACATCTTGTGCCTGCTGGGTACAGGCAGATTGGATTAGGGTTGGAGCTCAACTCTGCAGGACACTGGCCCTCCAGGAAAGAGTTTGCCCATGCTGGTGACTAGTGCAGTCAATTGAAAGACTAGAGATTTTTAATGGTTATTAACTTCAGAGATGACGGAAGTAACCTTTTTTCTTGACACAATCTTTGCTGTTCCACAATTCTGATCACTGTTTTCTTCAAAATAGAGTGTGTTTGCTGAAGTAACTTGGTTAATTTGTTGATTAATAAACTTGTTTGCTATAACCACAACTAAAATTCCATTAAACTTTGAGCAACAATTAGATTATTACTGAAATAAATCAAACGTACATAAATTATTCTCTAATTCTGAATGTTTAGTATGAGTGAAATACGTTAGTACTGCTAAAATGAATGCTCTAACACTGTTACTGTTGCAACTTATAACTTGCAAAGAGAGTCATTTTCACTGTAGGATACAGTATCAGTGAAAGAGGCTACATTCAATTATGCATGTAGACACATTTGCATAAACACACCTGCAATCCTCCGTTACAATTACAACTCCTGATTATAATTCCACGCTCGCTCTGCCCGAACAGCTGAGGCCTCCTCTGGATCTGTGTCATACAACATTGAAAAAGAGAAAAGTCAAAATCAAAGCCGTCGTCATGGCAACTGCCGTTCCTGCCCACCAAAACGAACTCCCCACCCCCCATAGGTTCCACTGATCGATAGGATATTGTGAGGGAGGAACTAACCCAAAACAACCAGTAACCTACATACTAGTTATGCGCCATAGTCTATATGCCACATACAGGGAGCCAACAGACCATCCATTATCCACTGAAGAGGAGGAGGAGGTGGAAACTGAAGAAAGACGATCAAATTAAGGAAGAGTAGAAGGTTGAGAAGAGATAAAAATAGAATAGAAATATAGAATAGAGTCAGGAAAGAGAGAAAGAAATACACATTGGAGGAGAAAAGATGGCTCGTGTTAGGAGGAATGAGCTTGTCTTCGTTTACCTGTTCTTCTCGATGTTGGTCGCCGGGTCTCTTTTGCGACCTGTTCGAGGAGGTAAGATGACTCTTTTTGTACTTTTTTTTTTCTCCAGGCGGTAAAATAAATCTTTAAAGAAGTCTATAAATTCAAAATGTGCATGTTAAGAGACTGGTTTTAAAGAGATAATTCACCCAGAAAGAAAAATTCAGTCACAGTTTTATTGACTGTCCACTTTTTCCAAGCCAGCTTGAGTTTTTGAACACAAAAGGTGATATTTTGAAGAATGCTGTAAATTAGTAGCTATTGACTTCCATTCTATTTTTTTCTAGATTGGATGCCAATGCCTATAGTTTCCAACATTCTTCAACATATCTTCTTTTGTGTTCAAAACAACAACAGAAAATGTATGAGGAAAATTCAGTCACCGTTTTATTGACTCTCCACTTTTTCCAAGCCAGTTTGAGTTTCTGAACACAAAAGGAGATACTTTGAAGAAGGCTGAAATTTTGTAGCTATTGACTTCCATTCTATTTTTTTCTAGATTGGATGCCAATGCCTATAGTTTCCAACATTCTTCAACATATCTTCTTCTGTGAATATTATATTTTTATTTTGACTTTAAAGCAATACAAAAAAAGACAGAAAGGAAAAGGGAAAAAAAGATTCTAAAACCATCAGTTCCTCCAGTTTTATACATAGGTTAACAATGTTACACATATCTCTATGTCAGTGTGCATAGGCATACCTGTCAACATTAGGAAAAAAAATAATATTAATTTCTCAAATTACTCTCAAATTATTATCTGTTTGATTGTAAATAATGTCTTTATTATTATTCTTTACAAATGATAGAATAAATAGCATGTTTTAGAAAAAGCTTCAAATAAATTAAAGTTTAGCCTATTAAAATGACTAGCTATCATAAAGAAAAAAATCAAGTTATTAAATCTTATTAAGCTTTTCTTCACTGTATAATTTAAACATTCTGATTAAAGAGCAGCGAATGAATCTCTTCTTTAGATTTTTTGCTTGATCACATTCAATTACAGAGGTGTTATTTGATCACCTGAAACCTGCACAGATCCACAATGAAAGCATTCGACTGCTTTCCTAACTGTTTATGCTCATTTAAGAAAAAATGTGTTGTGGATAAAGAAAAGATTGACATGTTTTTATATAAATATTATTATTAATATTAATATATATATTTTGTGTGTATATGTCTGTTCAAACACGCACCCAAAACCCAGCATGTCCACTTTTGTTCTGCTTCAAATGGCGTGTAAATAACCGTTTGGGAAAACAGAGTCCATTTATCATTATGGAGCACGTCTGACAGTCACGCACTGCTACATAAACGGACTGTTTTAAGGATTGTATAGGAGGGTTGATGGTGCCTGTAATAGAAAGGAAGGGAATCCCGCTGTTTTTATATTTATTTCAAAGTGTATAAAATAAAATAAAAGCCACCCTTCAGAGAAACATTAAAAATACGGGAGAAATACGGGAAAATACCTTTATGGGATAGAATTGTAAAATAGGGGAGAATCCTGGGAAAAAAATAAGAGGGTTGACGGGTATGTGCATTGGCAATATGGTGATCTTGCAAACAATGTTGAACTGTGCATTTTTATATGAAGATGGACTTCCTTAATACTTAAAACCCAACAGCGTGTTCTAGCATAAAAAAAATAATGTCCACTATTATGTTTTCTATCAAAGTCAATGATTGACTTAATTGTGTAAAAGACAATTATATTGTTTTAGTCTGATGAACATATTAATCATCATTATGCTTTTCCTTTGATTTCTGTCATTATGTGGTATTTCGCTATGGACCTGTTTTATGAATCATAATGGCCATGCTTTAAGTGGTAACTAGTAATAGGAAACCAGGGCACTATAAACGGTTGGTTCACACGCACACACAACACCAAAGCAAGCGAATGCAAGCACAATGATGGCATTTCCTGGAACTATGCAACGACACCCAGTCCAGTTTTCAAGAAAAGGCTCAACGGAAGTTGGATGATCATGACAGTGCAGATTGACTTGACAGACACATTCAGTTTTAATAAACTTGTTCCCTTCTGGGCAAGCAGACAATCTGTTTTACTGTATGTACTGTACTTTTTAGCTAGACAATTTAGCTTACCCAATTCACCTGTACCGCATGTCTTTGGACTGTTGGGGAAACCGGAGCACCCGGAGGAAACCCACACGAGCGCAAGGAGAACATGCAAACTCCACACAGAAACGCCAACTGACCCAGCCAAGGTTCAAACCAGCGACCTTCTTGCTGTGAGGTGACAGCACTACCTACTGCACCACTGCATCGCCTAAACTGCCAATATTTTAATTGTTAATATTCAATTTAATTCAATTCATGTGTATTTATATAGCCCTTTTCACAATATAGATTGTCAAAGCAGCTTAACATAGTGCTAGTAAAGTCCAGATTTCAGAGTTCAGTTTAGTTCAGTTCAAAGTGGTTTAAATTTCACTGCTGAAAGTTCAAAAACTGTAGAGCAAATCCAATGATGCCCAGCTCCACAAGTCCCGATCCAAGCTAGCCAGGGCATGGAAAAAAACTTAACCAATTGACGAAGTGAAAGGAAAAAAACACCTCGAGAGAAACCAGGCTCTGTTGAGAACGACCATTATTCTTCTGGCCAAACTTCCTGTGTGAAGATGCAGTCTAGGTGCTGGAGGCTGGAGACACTGGATGTCTATCGAGGAGAAGCTGCACGTGTGAGTAGGGCACTGGCGGGAGGTCAGGCTGGCCCACAGGATCAATGCGGAGATTCGTCTGTCACAGTGGTCTTTTTGGAAACAATCTCTAATCTCCATTCCTCTATGATGACCACAACAAGATTGGGATACGGACCTGGTCCAGGATTATGGATACTTCTGGATCATCTCTTCACAGGTCTTGGATCACACCAATGGTGTTGCACAGTCTGTAGGGACCTCAGAATAAGTAACCCCATAGTGTATTTAAACGAGATGCACTCAGTTGTCTGTCTGTGTAACAAAGAGGTGTAGATATTAGTACTTCAAAACACTTGTGTATATTACTATTAATTAATGTTGTAGTTTACCAATAAATTTTGTCAAAGTTTCTACTGTATTTTACTGTATATAAACACAGCTTGCATTTTTTTAACCCTAAGTTTTACGGAATTGTTTTTTGTACAGTAGAATATCTTACTCAAGTCCATTGAATTATCACACAGTAATTACAAATAATTCAACAGCCTGCCATTAATTATTCTGTCCACATTTTCTCTTAAGGAAATTTTTTCGATATCAATAAACCATAAACTAGGACTTTGCCTCAATAAACTCCTAATTTGCTGGAAAGTAGGTAGGAATAGATGTGGAATAAAATCATGCAGATTATAATAAGTACTAATAACTGCCAATATCTTAATAATAGGCAGGTAATAAGCTTGTTAATATTAATAATGACACTTACACTAAAGTGTTACCATTATTCCTTATTTAAATAATGCTGGGTTCCACAATAATGCATTCATTCATGCAACATTGAGTGTGTTGAACATAAAACATAATTTGTACCCTCAAAAACGTAATAATTGTGTCCATTCATTCATTTTCCTTCAGCTTAGTCTCTGATTTATTAGGGATGACCACAGCGGAATGAACCACCAACTATTCCAGCATATGTTTTATGCAGTGGATACCCTTCCAGCTGCAACCCAGTACTGGGAAACATCCATGCACTCTCACATTTACACACATTCATTCATACTGCGCATGTCTTTAGACTGTGGGGGAAAACGGAGCACTCGGAGCAAACCCACACGAACACAGGGAGAACATGCAAACTCCACACAGAAATGCCAACTGGCCCAGCTTGGACTTAAACCAGCAACCTTCTTGCTGTGAGGCGACAGTGCTAAGCACTGAGCCACCTTGCCGCCCTGTGTTGTGCATTTTTGGACTCTATATTATGATGCTGTTGAATGCTTGATTCAGATTGGCTGATGGACAAACCTAAAGCGTGCAATAATTTTCATATAAATACAAAGCTAAAATAGTTCCAGGCAGGTCTTGGCCGCATTACAGTTCCATGTAACTACGCTGAATGATTTCTTCAGTATTTTCTAGTAGTTCAGCAACCTGTCATCAGTTATTCCTGACATATTGTATTACTCAATATCAGCAAATTTAAAGCATGTTTTCACCTTGTTTTACAGGATTAAGAGCAGAAGGACTGGTTGAAGGCTCCGCAGAAGTGATCAGTCACTCTCAGGGTCTGGTGGCTCGGCTGGAGGGTCTCCTCTTGCTGGGGAATAACAGTGATATTTCCCTACGTGTGGAGACAGTGGATGCAGATGAGGTTAAGGTGATCCAAGCCCACACGCTGGTGCTTTCAATGCAGAGCCGAGTGTTTGAGGAGATGCTGAGAAAGCGCAACAGCAGCACACTTGTGTTGCAGGAAACAGCTGAATGCACTGCTGTGTTTGACAAGTTCATCAGGTGAGAAGCACTGATAAGGGAAAGATGATTGGATTTTGTTTTATATATGGGTTAAAGAAAAGGCATGTCATTTTTTGGACTGCTTCAAATTAATTTACAGTTTTATTTATTTATTATGCTTTTTTGTGGAACACAAATGCGGAATAGTTCAGTTGCTGTTGTCTCTATTGGACAGTACATGTTTTGTTTTACATTACATTCGCATTTGAACATTTCTAGGTTTGAGTTTAAATAAAATAATACAATTTAATAAACATATTAATAAAACAACTAAAATGTACTGTATGTACTGAGCACATTCTTTCAATAAGTGCTTCAGTAAAAAGAAATGTATAAATGTAGGCACTGAGCATGATTTGTTTATGTTACAGTTAAATAAAATCAAAGTATTGGGAAAATTATTTTAAAAATAAAATAATAATAAAAAATTAAATAAAAAATTAAATAAAAAGTTCTGACCACATTATCATTTGTTTTAAAAAAATTAAAATTTAAATACATAAAAAAAAAATTCTTCTAAACTTTATTTTATTAAATATGAACAAAAATAAAAATGTCTTTAGCACAATCTTTTAATAAGTGTTTCAATCAAATAAAATGCAATAAATTATAGATCTGTTTAGGTTTAGGTTGCTTTAAAATAAAATAAAATAAAATAAAATAAAAATGTAATACATTTAGGCACTGAGCATGTTCTATTTAAGTTTCAGTTAAATAAAATCTAAGTATTGGGTGAATTTAAATTAAATAAAATAAAACATTTATAAAATAATAGTAAAATAAAATAAAATAAAAAGTTCTTACCATTTTTTTCTCAATGAAACAAAATTTTAATACATTTAAAAATACTTTTTTTCTAAAAATTTTAAATATTAATAAAACAACTAAATATGTATTAAGCACATTCTTTCAATAAGTGTTTTAATAAAATAAAATAAAATGCAATAAAATAAAAATAATAAAACTAAAATGGCAAATAAATAAAATAAAAAGTTCTGACCACATTTGTCTTAATAAATTTTTTAATACATTTCAAATAATAATAATAAAAAAAACTTTTTTTCCAAACTTTATTTTATTAAATATTATAAAAACAACTAAAAACGTACTTGGCACATTCTTTCAATATGTGATTTATAAAATTAAAATATAATTTTAATAAATGTAAGTATTGAGTGCATTTGGTTTATATTTCAGTTAAATGAAATTAAAGTATTGCTTTAAAATAAAGTAAAATAAGCTCTGACTACATTATCTTATGTCTTATATAATAACATTTGAAATACTTTCAAATAAAAAAATAACCCTCTGTTCTAAAACATTCTGTATTAATTTAAATTAAATAAAAAAGCATGCATGTGAGGTGATTGGGATGTTCATGATGAATTTTAAAAAACTCACATAGTACATTTTAGGGGGGAAAACTCCTGTAGTTCTTTACCCTCCCAACATGTGAGCCTTAAAACATGTTTGGACATGACAGCTTTTGAGAACATTCCCATCCCACACGTGTAACACACTCTCTATTGGCCATCAGTGGAACTGCAGCAGGTTAAACCCCGACAACATAACAGAGTGATTTACAAATGGACTCTCTCCTCTTATATAAAACAGCTTTATCATGATAAGAGCTAAACAGGGTGAAGTTACAGTGATGGAGCAGGGCTAGCATGTAGAGACAAGAGCATTTATTTTGTTTGGGCTTTGATTTCCTTTATAGTGATCCAAAAGATAAGACGACAGAGATACAATCAGTTATTTTTAAAAGGAAAATGGGGCAAATTAATGTTGCAGACAGCATTAAAGAATTTTTATGCAAAAATAAAAACAGAAAAAAAGCTAACTCAACACTCGTTGTTAGATGTTTATATATTCATAACAGCAAAAATGCATATTATTTAATCAGGTAACAACATGGTTTGGTTCACAGAGTACACAGATATCACACCTGAGAGAGCCTGTAAATATACATTACAATGTAGTCAACATTATTGGCTTGCTTTCAATTCATGAAATGAAAAGTGAATTGAATGCACACACCCCAGAAGAGGAGGAATTATAATTTGAATTGGAATGACAGAACAAGGAATTGTACCACAGCCAAAAAAAGTACTGCAGCATTCTCAAAACTTCCGCAAACACCACCACATGTAAATTTTGTTTTATGTTAATGTATTAGATTATTATAATAAGAATATCTTTTTTGTGTTGGAAAAATATAAAACGGTATTTACTAATCTTTGTTTTTAGTTTTAGATTGTTTCATCAAAGAAATACTGTATGAGTCAAAATCATTGATTTTCCCTACAAGCTATTAGAATATAAGGTGAAGATGATGTTTTATTAAGATATTTTGTCCATTTCTTTTATGTAAATCTATCAAAACATAATTTTTGTTTACTAAAATGCATTGCCAAACATGGATTTGGACAGCTGGTTCGAGTGTTATAACTCGATTAAATGGGTGTTATCGGTGGTTATCAGCTGATAGATATAGGCCAGTAGGGGCCTTCTGCGCCTACTAGTATGTTATCATCCATATACATGGTTAATCAGCTATAGATTACATATGGCTGTGGCAGGAAGTTAACTTGAATTATTTATTTTATTTATAAAATTTCCTATTAAATGTATTTTATTAATGTCTACCTCTACCCCAACCCTAAACCCAACTGTCACAGTAATGTAAAAACAGATCTGGATCTGGAGTCTTCTCTATTAGTATAGCTGATTAACAACGAGAATTATTTATATTATTTATTAAATTTCCCATCAATTGTATGTTATTAACGTCTACCCCAACCCCGTCTAAACCCAACTGACACAGTAATGTAAAAACAGATCTGGATCTGGAGTCTTCTCTATTAGTATAGCTGATTAATGTGGATGGATGATAACAGCCTTCTGAGCCACTAGTAGACGCAAAGGGCCCCTACTGGCCCATATCTATCAGCTGATAACCACTGATAACGCCCATTCAATCTAGTGATAACATTGGAAGCGGTGGATTTAGAACAGCTTTAAATGTGTTTTTCTCAGCTTTTTTAAACCCTCAGATTTCTGATTTTCACAGTAGATTTTTCTGCCAGATATTGTCCTCTAACAAACAATAAATAAATGAAAAGCTTATTTATTTAACTTTCAGATGATTTCTAAAGCTCATGTTTCAAAGAATCTACCCCGTATGACTGGTTTTGTGGCCTATTCACCTTATTCTCCGCCGACGAGTGGGCGCTGCCATTTGAATCTTTTTGTCTCGCGACTTCCGGTCACATTCACTTCCATTCATTTTTTGACGTTAACAACTGCTCGTTACGCTGCTTGATGTTGCAATTTAATATTTTCTTATTATATTATGCTACTTGGTCTGTGTAGTCATGCAAACATTTGTTTGTTGAGCAAGTAGTTTATATAGGCGACTGAATCGGAAGTTCTAAGACAATCGCGAAAACAGGCGCTCTTCCGCATTTTAGAATAAGGTCAATAGGGTCACAAATAGTCATGGGCCAGTGTTCTGTTGTCCTACCTTGTCAGATTGTCCTGACTCCCATTCAAATAGTAGGTTGCACATTTTGATGATACAATATGCTACCCATCAGATTTTGCTACGAGTGCAAATTGTATGTGAAGTAGTGTGATATGAAGCTGTAACACCACCCTAACCTACCTAATCCCTAACCCCAACCTCAGAACCATCCAATACAGTGTTGGTAGCATAATCTGATGGGTAGGATAAAATATCAGGACACCGGTATAAGATTCTGATGATTTGATAACCTTAAGATCACGGTTTTACGGTATTGTGATTATTGCTCTAAAATATTATCCTTTTAAATGTCTGGGTAAAAAGCAATGCCCCCCATTAAACACATATTTTTAAAGAATATTTTGGAACAGTAAACCTTAATACTTACTTATTTATTTACTCCTAGGGCCATTAATATCGAAGTTGATATTTAGCCGCACCATATCAGTGTTTTGTAACATCTATTTTTTTTATGAGGTGGGTTGTTAGCCCAATGCCCAACCCCCAACTTGGAGGACCAGGACATACACACATACTGTACACTACAGGCAATTTAGCTTACCCAACTCACCTACTGTAATAAGCCACTGGAGTATAAACGATATATGGAGTTGTATAAGCCATTGGCCTTTGCTGCTGGAAATACTGTAGCCCTAAAAAATAAATAAAATAGTGTTTGACAAAATCTTAGATAGGGAAAAGTGTAACAAAAATTTTAAGCAATTTTAAAACTGTGAGTTTTACAAACCCGGCAGCACAGTGGCTCAGTGGTTAGCAGTGGTTAGTCTCCTCACAGCAAGAAGGTCGCTGGTTTGAGTTCCAGCTGGGCCAGTTGGCATTTTTGTGTGGAGTTTGCATGTTCTCCCCGTGTTGGCGTGGGTTACCTCGAAGTGCTCCGGTTTCCCCCACAGTCCAAAAATATGGGCTAGAGGTGAATTGGATGAACTAAATTGGCCATAGTGTATGAGTGTGTGTGTGTGTGTGTGTGTGTGTGTGTGTGTGTGTGTGTGTGTGTGTGTGTGTGTGTGTGTGTGTGTGTGTGTGTGTGTGCGAATGCCAGGGTGTGTGGGTGTTTCCCAGTACTGGATTGCACCTGGTATGGCATCTGCTGCGTAAAACATATGCTGGAATAAGTTGGTGGTTCATTCCTCTCAATCTCAATCAGAGACTAAGCAGAAGGTAATTACATGAATGAATGAACTTTTCCAAACCGCAGTAAACCGCAGTAAACCTTGAAACCGGTTATCGTCCTTTGCCTAGTCGCATATGTAAAATTCCTGTGCGATAACATGTTTAACAAACTCCTGTTCTTCTGTTCTTCAGATATCTCTACTGCGGTGAGCTCTCCTTACAGTTAGACCAGGCCACGCCACTGCACAGTCTGGCCACCAAATACGCCATCTCTGGCCTCCAGCAAGGACTGACCCAGTACATGAGCCAGAACCTTGCTAGCGACTCTCCCACCGGACATGTGGTGGGCTGGTACCAGTACGCCACAAAAGTGGGCGATATGACACTGAAAAACAACTGCCTTCAATTTCTGTCCTGGAATCTGTCGTCAGTGCTTCAGAGTCCAGAATGGCCATTGGTTAGCATCGAATTGTTAATGACTCTCCTACAGCGCTCCGATTTAGTGTTGAAAAATGAACTGGAATTGTTTGAGGCAGTTGAAACATGGCTCACCCAAAACAACCCAGACAGCCTGACAGCAGAAAATGCCCTTCGTTTAGTGCGTTACGCCATGATCCCTCCACGTGAGCTTTTTCGTTTGCAACGCCAGTCACCGATCATGACGCGCTACCATGAATCTGTCCGTGACCTCCTCTACATGTCCTACCAATTCCATTCAGCCTCTCCACTTCAACTGGCCAAGTTTTTCGACATGAATTGCAGCCTCTTTGTGCCCCGCAATTACCTCTCATCCATGTGGGGCGCTCAGTGGATCATAAACAACCCAGCACGGGATGACCGCAGCACCAGTTTCCAGACTCAATTGGGTCCCAGTGGGTTTGACTCTAGTAAGCGTGTCACATGGAATGCCTTGTTTTCGCCCCGTTGGCTCCCCCTTAGCATGCGGCCCATGTATACTGAACAGGGGGCAATGCAGCCGCCGCGGCCAGATGGGGGAAGTGGCATCGCCCGGCCAAGGATCATCATCACTCCTGCAACTTCCAGTGCTGACTTTGCGGGTGTGAATTTCCAGAAGACTGTGCTCGTCTTGACAAGGCAGAAGGGCAAGCTTGTGGTGCGGCATATCCTCGGTTTCCACCAAAGCACAGAGGAGGTCGGGGACTTTCTGGCGGATGCTGACCTGCAGTTACGAACATCCGAGTATGTGGTGGACGGATCGCTTTACTTGCACATCATAGTAAAGCCAATCTACCAGACTCTCATCACCACCAAGAAATAATGCAACTTTCATGCTGCAGTAGGCCCCGGTATTATTACAGCGAAGATAGGAACAAAAAAAGTTTGAAATGTCTGAGTAGTAAATATGCTGTTGGGATTGGCATTTAGGTGAATATGTAAATATTTTCTGTCAATTACAGTATAAACATGTTAAAACACCAGTGGTGAGAATACAGCATCATCTGGTAAAAGCAATTTGGACGTTTTCACAAGCTCTGCAATTTGGCACTAGTCAAGAGAAGTCAAATCCCATTTATTTACACCACAATGTACACCTTAGATATAGACAAACCATAAGAGTATTGCTTTTAATCAGAATTAAATGTAAATTTCCACTATAAACCAGGGGTTCCTTCTTTGTAGGTGGATTATTCAGTTAGCTGGATTTGGTTATTGACGATTTGACATGATTTGGAATCGTTTCGTTCTTCTAAACTGATCTGAGAGTTGTTGTCATAGCAACAGTTCTGTTAGTTTAACCCTGGTCAGGAGCAGGCTCATTTCATATTGACCTTATTCTAAAATGCGGAAGTGCGCCTGTTTTCGCGATTGTCTTAGAACTTCCGATTCAGTCGCCTATGGGAGAAATTAACGGCAGAAAACGGTCAAACTACTTTCTCTACAAACAAATGTTTGCATGACTATACAGACCAAGTAGAATAATATAACAAGAAAATATCAAATTGCAACATCAAGCAGCGTAATGAGCAGTTTTTAATGTCTAAAAATGAATGGAAGTGAATGAGACCGGAAGTCTCGAGCCAAAAAGATTCAAATGGCAGCGCCCACTCGTCGGCGGAGAATAGGGTCAATAAACAGGATTATATCGGGTCAGTTCAAGCAAAGAAAATACTGAAAGTATGTACCGAATTTTGATAATTTCTTACAGTAGTAGTTATATACAATTGGAAAAGATATGTTTAACTATATATATATATATATATATATATATATATATATATATATATATATATATATATATATATATATATATATATATATATATATATAAATGGATAAAAATAATATATAAAAATAAAACTTCTGCACCCTGCAATCTCAACTCTGCACCCCCGAAATGAAAGTACAAAGACTGCCACCTGGTGGTCCAAAGAGAAAACTTTTTAGATCGATTTAGTACAATTTGTGTATGATAATAGACATGCACAATATGTGACTTTTTAAAAAAAGGAATAATACATTAATGCAGTCATAAACATGTTTGGTGCTTCACAAAAGTTGCAGACGGCTTTACCAATATCAAAATCTTTTGTAAACATCCAGTTATTCTTTACACTGATTAAAAAAAACAGCTACAATAATACTACTATGGCTACTATAATAAGGAAAATCTGCTCTAACTGTAAAACTTAATAAATTCCTCTTGACATATAAAAGGGCTAAGCATGCAGCCCACAACAAGGTGTAAAGTTATTGCGTATCATATTTAACAGATCGCGATGACAGGTGCTGTAGTGGTGTCCTCTTAGGGGTAAATTTTGAAGCTCTTCCCCTTCACATTTGGTTTTAAGGGCCAAGGGGAAGGGGAAGGGGTAGGGGTACAAAAATAGAATTGGGATTGGGCCTTAAGGTCTAAACGTAGACAGCTGGGTTAAAATAAGGCTAAACTTGGGCTTTCAGTGAAAATCTAATACACATCTAAGAATAGCCTAAAACTAGACTAGTCATCAAATAGACAGATTAGAAAGACCTTATATGTGCAGTCATTTATTTCTGTTCATTTGATGACTAGTCTAATTTTGGCCTATTCTTAGATGTCTATTTCACTGACAACCCAACTTTAGCCTTGTTTTAGCCAAGACGACTATGTTTAGACGTCTATTAGACATTTTTTTTAAAACAAAGAATGCTTGCTGTGTTCCTGCTGGTTTCAATTGCAACCAATATCAAACACACTTGCCTGTAATTACAACTGCTGATCAGGTCCAAATTAATTAGCTCATGTGTGTTTGTCAAGGTTGGAGCTGAAATCTGCAGGAAGCTAGATCTCCAGGGACAGGGTTGAGCACACCTGGTTTAGAATAAATTGAACTGGGTAAGATTTTAAGGGCGGACACCCAGAGACACATACCCATCTATTGCATCATCACCATGGACCGTAGGTCTCAAACTCAATTCCTGGACAGCCGCGGCTCTGCACAGTTCTGCTCCAACTCTAATCAAACACAGCTGATCCAAACAATCCAGGTGTTCAAAAGAGTCATGCTGCGGCCACACTAGAGTTTGAGCATGCAAAATTTGTTGTACAGTGCTGTGAAAAGGTGCGGGATTAAACAAGATTATTAGACATTTAAAAAAGCGAGCTATTGGTCTATATTTTAAATTTCTGTACAGAGAGGTCATGTTTGAACCTCGGTTGGTCTCACACAATCAAGTGATGCGATTTCGCAGGTCAGAGTTCACCAAGCTTGAACTCTGCAATGCATCGAACTGCAAAACTTGTCGCATGAGCTTGCGTTTTCAGTCTGACGCATTCGCATGCGTATGAATGGAAGTCTATGGGGAGAAAAGTCCAGTGTGACCACAGCTTTATGCCATGGACCAATGGTAAATTGAACTTTTCTAAAAAGTTTGCTCTTGCAAGTTGTTTTATCTCTCGAAATATAGTCTTTGAATTAAGCCTATATTTATTTCTATTTGACCTGACCTATTGTGTCTTATCAATTTGACTTTCATTATCACTAGGAGGTATATCTGGGCCTTAATAAAGTCTCAAATGTTCTTATAATGTTTGATAAGAAGTTTAAAAAGTGTCAAAAATGTAACACAATAAACCAAATGCATGAAATTAGAGAAGAACAGACTGAAATTTAAGTAGAGGATGTTAAAATGAAAATAGTGACTGTAACAACAGCTTGGAGAAATCTGCTTCATGATCATCAAAGAAAAGGAAATATTATCTTTTGACACCATTTGTACCCAAATGTAACTCATATCACAGGTATTTTTAAATTTGATTAGGCAAAGCCCTTTTTATGAAAATATTAGATATGAAAAAGTACACATGATCTAAACTAGATCACTGCATTCAGCATATTTTTGCATATTTTAAGTAATATAATTACTCCTTTAAAACTAAAAGCAATTATGCCAGAATAACATCATTATTCCAAATATTTCAATTAAATGTGCTATATTTGAAGTGTTTCAAGGTGCTACTGTAAATATAAGAAAAAAGTGTCAGTTAATGTGCAGCTTAAATGTTGTTATACATATTATTTGTTAGCTGTTTTCTGTATTATCTGTGTCCACAATAATATATTTTAGACTGGTTTCCTTGCATGTTGGTTTATGTATAATTAGTGTTTACTCTCCTGTGCAAACTCTGCAATAAAATATTCTGTGCTTCCACAAAACTTGAGTATATTAATTGTGAGAGGATTATGATATATGAGTGCTGATATTATAGAACAGGGGTGCCCAAACTTTCTCTTATAAAGGGTCAAAAACCAAACCTTGGCGGGCCAAAGGTAAACATACCAAACTGTATTACAATAAATTTCCATGTTAAATTCCTAAAATAATAATATTTAAACTTATATTGTTATTATTTTTACGTTTTACAATGAACTTACAATAAAACATCAACAGTCCCATTTAGAACACAATGTCTTGTGCATTGTCCACTATCCATCACATAACAGTATTTACATTCTAACATAAAAAAAGGATTCATTCAGAACATTTAACTGAGGAGTGTAATTTCAGCTTGCTTTTTTGTAGCTCAACAATTAATGAAACAAACAAAAAATTATGTTAAATTAGAATTAAAGATCTCTGTTTTGCCCCTACCTTCCCCATCATTCTCCCTTTCTTCTCAGACGGAGTAGTGGGCCAAATCAAAGGTTACCATAGGCCAACTTTGGCCTGCGAGCTCCAGTTTGGGCATCTCTGTTATAGAATATTGCACGGCTAGCCAATCAGATTCAGACAGAGCTGTTATATATATATATATATATATATATATATATATATATATATATATATATATATATATATATATATAGCTCAAATATATGAGCACACGGCACAAAGTAACGTGGGGAGTTTTAAGGTATTTGCTCAGATTTAACCATGGCATGCTTCCGAGGTGTTCACCACAGTGTCGGCAGACATCTTTTTGGCGATTTTTGAAAAAGTTTGGTGAAATTTGGATGAGTAATTTTTATCATAGTCGATATTTTTTTTTATTTTAAAAGAATATGTGAAGTTATGAACGTATGTACGAAAAATCTTATATTGTTGAGATTACTGTCTTCTACGCTAAAAAATGGAACCATTTTAAAAGATGTAAAAAACACAGTGACTGCTAGCCAGTTTTGAGGGAAACAAAACACAGCATGGTTAGTTGTAACAGGGTGTTACAATTAAGCCATACACAGTTGGACACCAGTTTAAAATACAAAATATGTTTTTTTGAATTTTGAGTGTGACGTTGAGAACTTTAAAAAAAGAAAAAAGTTTTTTAATAAAAAATGTTTTTTAATTGAAACAAATATTTTTTTTTTTGGTAATAATGTAAATAAAAGCATTGCATAGTAATAGATAATAAGGCAAATGTGTTATCCAATAGATAAATACATAAATAAACATACTAACATAATAAAAATTAGCTACTGAGGAAATACACTATTTAAAGTAAACTTAATTTAAATTAATAGTGTGAAATCTGCCTTTTTAAACGTGTTAAAACTAACCCTCTGTCTGTTACAACTTGCCCCACAGGTGGGGTAAATAGTAACATTTATACTCCTGGCACCTTTGGCATTTTGGCAATACTGCACAGAAACCAAAGATCCGGTGGTCATACTTTCAGTGCTCATTTGTAGGAGAGGCTTGTGTGTTGCTGGTAAATAAAATATGGTTTGTCTAACCCCATTACTTTGTTTATTATTTGGCCAAAACCAAAAAGTGTCACTTCGTGCCATGCTCTCTCCTATATATATATATATATATATATATATATATATATATATATATATATATATATATATATATATATATATATATAAAGGAATTTGTCCAATACATGAGCTTATTTGTCAAATTTTGACTGCTATGCCATCGTGGTAAAAATAAGCCACCGGAAAAGGCTTTAAGACAATGTGGAATCCTCTGTTGGCTGTAGCTTCTGTGTGACTTCAGCTTATCAGTTTTGGCCAATGCTAACAAATACTTTTCATCATCTATCTAACATCCATTCTTCATTATTGTTTTGTTTTTAAATAACATTTAAAAGTAACTTTTATTCTAAATCTTGTACCTTATTCTTAAAACTAAAAATGAGCAAAAAAAAAAAAAAAAAAAAAGGTGAAGCACCAAAAGTGGCCCATATTAATATTTATTTGACTACTCTTTTGGCTAAAATAGTCAAAAAGTGTGGTTATGATGACCATCCGGCAATAAACTCAGAATAGTGCTTAAAATGTCACTAAACTGCAGTATTTACATTTCATAATTCAATAGAAAATGAGGCATATCATTGCAAAAAGATCCACTTTTTGAGAAAAAATAACCACTCCTCACACCAGGCTGGCAACGAGAAGAAGACTTTCAGAAAGAATCTGAATCTCACAAACAGTATGCGGACAGTTGGTTAATTATTTTTATTTGTATTTTTTAATAATTGAAATATTAAAAGTTTGTGTAAACAGAGTATAGTTTTTAAAACGTTTAACCGATAAACAGTTTTTAATTGGAGAGTTTCCACACCAAAGTGCCTACTTCTTCCAGCCTACTAAAATGATAGTGGAACTGAAACACTAAATCAGAATGGGAACAACTGCTGTATCAATCTGACCATCTGAATCGGCTTGTGTTTAGTTTCATTATTACTCGACTACAAATATCGCGGAAGACACTTGAACGATGAAGTAATTCATCTTTAATTTCCTCAAACACTTCACACCACGCTCATCTTCTGCTAGCCTGAAACAGCAGCAGCATTAGCATCAGGCCTGCTCCTCCTTTTTTTCCCCGGCGCACAGCAATTACGTGCAAACTACCAGTCCCATGATCCCCGGCGTCGTCAGGCAGGAAGAACGTGTGTTAGCAGGGGCTCACACTGATCCAAGTTAGGAGCTCTCAGCTGCTGGCCTTGGCCCATCATGTAAGTGCCTGCCTTGGTTTCTTTGCAGAGCGGTTGCAGAAATCCCCCCGTTTTCGTTGCGTGCAATTGAAAGAGCAGCCTTTGCACGGAGAACAAGTTTACCGACGCCCAAAGGCTCCGAGTGCATGAAGATCGGGGCTTGTATTTTGCACCTTTGTTGCAAGCAAGCCCGCTTGAAGCCTCACTGCGAGGGATAGATGGAAGGAGGGAGCGACAAGGAAAGCAAAGTCTTTTGTGATTCCCCTTCCCCCAACCCTAAAGGGGAGATGTCCGTGCCAAGTAACGTTAGAGGTAGGTACTTTTTTTTACTTAACCGATCCGTGCAAAACCTCGGAAATGCAGCCAGCGTTGCATGGCTTGCAAAGTGCACGGCTGCAGCTTCGTCGCGGCCAATGCATTGAAAAGTTTGACCAGTTGCAATGCATGTTTCAACGATCTGCCCTTTTGCGGAGTTTCTGGGAAATTGATGCTCTCCTTAGACAGTCGCCCGGGCGCTATTTGCATTCTTGTTGTGCCACGATTATTAAAAGAAACGCCTTCTTTCCGCGTTGAGGAACTGCCTAGCCAGCAATGCAAAAGTGATTGTGCAACGGCAACGCTCGTCCGCACCCGACTTATTCACGCGCACGAGGCGATTTTCTCTCGAACAATGTTCGATTGTGACGTCACGACGGCCTCGGCTTGGTTCTGCACATTCGTACAACTTCTGGCGCTGATGCATGCGAGGTGCATTAGATAACACCAAACTTTGGCCGACGATTGAGCGAGAGAGCGAGTGTGTGTGCAAGTGCAATGGGGAAACGGGGACCTGACAGCCTGCTTGCATGCCATGTTGAGCATGCAACAATTTTTATTAGTTGCGCGTAATGGAAAATAATTCGGACGCTCTGTCATGCAAGCTTTGTTCCAGCAGCAATGCATAGGTGGAGGCTGCAAAAATAAGAAGCTAAATATAGTTTTGTTGCTGCAGACAAGGTTCAGATGTGCTCTACATGTCTCCATGCAAAATATCCACCAACTCTCAAGCTTAAAGCTGCAGAAAAAAAGACTTTCACATCTCATATTTTACTGCGTGATGTTTTATAAGCAGTCTTATAATTAAACATCCTAAAACAACTCATGAATTTAACTTTAAGCACCACTTCGTGCACTAGCATTATAATCGTTGCATGCAAATGTTTTTTGTTGCAACATTTTCATGTTTTCCACTTACGCTTTCACACTGCATGAAGCTTTGCATGCTGCTTCAGATTCAACCTGCCAAGTTATGTGACAGTCAACCATTGTCGAGCATGTTGTATAAGCATTTATTACTTTGCCGTTATTGCTGTAGAGTCAAAAACAGCACACAATAATGCATTTCTATTAAGTATTTATTTTGTTTAGTTTATGAAATTGTGGCACATCTTGCATTATTCGCCTTGCACAATCACCGAATGTATTAGACCTGTTTGCAAGTACATTTGTAAGCAAGGCATTCAAAGTCAAAGAAATCATGAGTGCATTACAAAAAGTTGCATTAACCCTTTAACTCCCTGCTCTAGCAAATGGTTGACCATATTTTTACTCTTTTAAATAATGACTGTTAAAATAATGGTTTACACCAAAATAATGGTTTACACAGCATTGTTGTGCGACTACACTTAAGTTCGGTTTTATTGTAAAAAAACAAAACAAGAAAAAGTGAAATGAGAATCTGAAATATCTTAAAAAAATAAAGATGATTTAGCATTTAAAGGTGTTTCGTTTTGATTATGTTTCTAAATAAATTAGTCTTACACTTTGTATTTTCAGATTTTTCATAGAATATATATATATATTAATTCTGGTAGTTTTATCGTAAACCAACATGTCTATTATTATGAGAGGTTAATATTTTAGAAATGATGGTAGGGCTGGGTGATTAATAAAAAAATATTCGAAATCGACATTTAGAACCTATAATCAATCAAATTTTCCCAGGCCAATTTCTTTTATTTTTTGTATTATTTTCTCTACCGTGTGTAGTCTTGTGACCCCGCTCTGTTGCACCCAATTCACACGGGGCTTCAGCGTGTAGAGGGTGTGTCTGAAGTTGTTGCTGACGTGAAGCCAATGAAATTAGGCAGCAGTTGGCTACTGTCTGAGCTGGTGTATTTGCATACAGCGATCTGATTGGCTGACGCTTCCGTTGGCGCTTGAAAAGTTAAGAAAGTCCCAACTTCTGCAGCGAGCAACGCCACTGAAGCGGTGCAGATGGACCCACAATTCCATTCGGCAATGTTTGACGTCACCCATTCAAAGTGAATAGGAATCATTGCCACCGATTGTTGTTTAGTCTGCGTCGAAATCACACGTGACGTTAGCTGCTGACTGTGCGGGTGCGCGCCCTACTTATTTATAGACGCGCGTGTCTACTTTAGTGAACAGAACCTGCTTATGCTGTGAGTAACTGGTAATAAAGTTTTAAATAATATTCAGTTTGTGACACACAGTGATCATTTGAGAGCTGCGCGCGAAGTATGAACAGCAATTAGCAGTGAAAATAAAACCGAAAGTGTGCACATCATTTAAATAATCATATAGCATTTTAGAGTTATGATTGCGACAAGTTTTTTCTTTTATAGCAAACTCAGAGTTGTGCATGAAAATAAATGTTTACAGTGTCAGTATACCTACTCTAGCCTATATAATGTTGATTTTACCAGTGAATTAAATGGTCTAATAATGTTGTCAATGACAGATTTCAAGCATATATCTCAAACATAATTTAACATCAGAATTATTATAAGTAGAATAGATTTATTTATAGAAACCAGTAGACCTACACATAATATTAATGTTGTTGTTTTACCAGGTGTTTGAGAAAAAACAATAATCTCATATTAAGCTCTATTTTACATCTACAGAATCGTGAGAGAATCGTGATCTTTATTTTAAGCAAAAAAATTGCGATTCTCATTTTAGCCAGAATCTTGCAGCTCTAGCACAAGTCAAGGATGATCACTCGGCGCAGAAGGCTTTAGAGACTTTTAAGGCTGATTTATATACTTTTGCAGCCACATGATCTCTGGTCAAGTAAGGGTGCTTTCACACCTGTGAATCGATTCAGTTGTTCCGAAACAGAGATTACAAATGTTACATTGTTGCTCTTTGCTCTTGGAGTGGTTCGCTTTCACACTGCAAAGTTTCTAAACGGACCAAAAGAGCTAAAACAAGTCACGTGTGAGTAAACTCTCCTTACATTGGTCAGAGTGTCAGGGTTTATTTTGCAGCATCCCGCTAAGCTGTCAGGAGAGGTGGTGGTTTGGTGGTGATTGACTGGGTGCGCACGCGTGACGTGTCTGAGGAGAGACACGGTGGGGAGGGGTGAGAAGGGTGCGCGACGATGCCTATTTGAGGACCGGGAGGGAGACGCAAGATTACCGGGAGATCATCACTCGTTTGCGGGCATCCGGAGACTCGCGAAACTTCCCGCCATACTCATAACTCTCTCTTCATATAGCCGTAAGCCTATTACATATCCATAAAACACTGTGATATAACCGCGCTCGGATCGGATCACTTTCTCACTGCAATCGAACCGCTCCAGGGTTCGTTTCAATCGAGCCGAGACCACCTCATTCAAGCGATCTCGGAGCGATTACTTTGGTGCGGAACAGAGCGCGATTGCCCTGTTCACATATGCCAAACGAACCACGCTAACTGGGCAAATGAGATACGTTCCAAAACAAAAGTATAGGTGTGAAAGCACCCTAAGATGATGGACCCATTATTGAGCCTTACTTTGCTCTATGACAATAATTGTAAGCTGCACCAGAGATGCCTTGATTACACTAAAATTATTATTTACATTAAAATATTTGCTTACAGAAGATGCAAGAAATGCACTGTTTAAAATATAATTTACAGGATATACAAAATTCATTGTATTTTCATAAGAAACTTATTTTCTACTTTTAATATAAAAATTAATTATTAATTTTTTCAAAAGTGAAACAAATGATTTTCATTTTTTTTTATAAGAAAAAGGCAATGTGTGTTTTAATTTTCAGGTATTCAGCGTTGATGTTCAATAAATAATCATTGTCTGTAGATAGTGTGTGTTTATTTTAAAATCAAAAATCTCTCACTGGTAATATGTGAGTATATTTACTGTGCAAAAATTGTCTGTGAACTATGAGGCCAAAAAATAAATAAAATAAAATAATCATTCATTAATCTTAATTGAGTTAAAATGTTAATTAATCAAGATTTTGATTTTAGGCCAAATGGCCCAGCCTTAAATTATGGAATGTGTTAAAAAAAACGCAGAGTGTGTTTACTTGGCGACATTAGCAGTTGCAGTCCAAGATATGCAATCCGGTTTGTCGTTTTCTTGGTGGGGCAGTTAAAGGGTTAAGAGATCTCTATACTCCCGGGCTTCATTTTAAAGTGGGATAATAATAATTCTGAACAAAAGCACAGGGTTCCCTGCACTGCTTAGACCCTTAATTACGCTTCTTGGAGTCTTTGCAATGTATCTCTTTCGCAGAAACACTGTATAGACCCTGTGTGTGAAGTTTCTCACACCTTGGGCTAAATTGCTATACATGCACAAGCCCAAATAAAAGCTATGTCCAGCAGCTGTTATACTGCGATGACCACAGTTGAGAGGCATATTGCAGCTCTGGAGCGTTTACATTCTGAGAAGAGAACATTTATGGATAATGCATTAATAGGCGGGGTTCAAGAATGTCTGATTCTGACGCTCTAATGAGGTGATTTTTGCAGCATTGAAAGAGCAGTAATTGTGCTGTTGTGTAACAGTGACACACCTGAGGAACATTTGAGGAACTAAATCCTTGTGAACCAACCCCTCCGTCATGCAAACAAACAGCTTTACCTGAGCACGGGGAGGATTCAGGTTTTAAAGGGCTGCTTGATTTGTCAAACTAATCTTATATTATAATCTATATAAATTGATTTAGAGATTCTGTGGGTTTTAATTCAGAGCAGAAAGTACTAATTTCATGAAGCCATTGCTGCAAAAAGGTTTACAAATACCTTTAAATACAGGTATATTTAAATACAATGCAAAATAAACATATGTTCTGTTTTCTAAAGCACAATTAGGTTTATGATTAAAACAAGATTCAATGTCTGTCAATGTGGAATAGTAGAGTGATTTTTTCCGTTAATGTTAATATGATTTGTCTGGCCCCATTGCAAAAATTGTTCTTTTTTTAATCATGCATTTTTTTTTGATTCCTCAGTAAATACATCTTGGTAAAAATCATTGGGCATTTGCTTGGAAGTGTAATTAGAAGCTGCTGTAAACATTTGAAAATATTTAAACCGTAGACAGTTTCTTGCTGTAAAAATTAATTAAGAAGTAGCAACAATGTGTTGAAAGTTCTATTTTTAAACATGGCTTCTAATTAGGGCTGTGCCATATTAATTGAAATCGTATCAAAATCTTAATTTGATCATGCACAATCTCTCAATTGCTTTACAGCACTATTTTTATGCAGTAAGTTGTTGAACCAATTATAACTCAACGCACCTAAACACTGCGCAAGAACAGGAGACTGAGCTTAAAAGTAAAAAAAAACCTGAAGTATTTTTTTAATTTTTATTTTTTAAAACAGATTTGTGTGTGTTGTGCATCATTTAAGACAGGTTATCACTTGTTAGCTTTAATTGTGGGGAAAACTGAATAATTTTGAGCTTTTGTCAGCTAATTTCATCTTCTGGGTTTAAAATAAATTTTCAAGGAGAATCAAAATCGGTGATGATGCGCGAATCTGCTAGTAAAGTAATGACTCGTCGCTTTCTCATTATTATTCATAGCTGAGTTTTCTTATCCTCTGAGAAGACCCTGTTTCTTAATTATTCATGAGAGCACCTGCTTTCCGAACTCTGCACACGGCACATAGTATTTAGCAGTTCATGAAGGGACGTTTGTGTTTGTTTCCATGATCCACTGGTTTTGTTGCATGTTTTTTCCCGCGATGCTGTCAGGGCTGATAAAGCAAGGCTGTTTGTGTATAGCAAGCATTTTTGTTGGGAGAGTTGAAACGAGAATTGGAGAATGGCGGAATTTGTCTTTTATCAGTTGAGTTTGTTACCATTCAGACACATTGCCTATATCCATGCTGCTGTGTTCACCTATGTTTAAAATCCTCCGCATTACCGGCAGGGCTAATGGTTGAAATAGCTGCACTGCTGTCCACTGTGTCTGCAGTCAGACGTGGGGATTGAGGAGTAGAGAAGTCCTCTTATTTATAGTGTTTATATAAACACGATTATCTTTATAATGATATAAATTGTGGTTATGTGTATGTGACATTATGAATAACAAATGTAGCAGGACATTAAATCACTGTTCATTTCATGGCATTTTAGCTTTGTAAACTATAAAAGCATGGGTCTCCTTACAGTTTGTGTCTCTTTTGTGAGACCACTGACAACAGTTATTCGCTCTTCTCTTTTTACCCTGCTCTGCTGGCCACGCCCACTTCTCCCTCTGCTCGTGAATTTTTAAAAGAATTCTGAGGTAAACTTGAACAGAAAGAGGGGGTTTCATGGCCCTTTAAAGACAAATAGCCTGCATAAACAGGGATGATGAGTGCAGCTTAGGTATCCCAAAAAAGTCAATATCTGTGGTGCGGGATTACTTTGGATAGTGGAACAATGGTGTATCACAGAATCATGTAATTTTTAAGACCAGTCAATCATATTGTGTCTAAAAGCGCGTGGAAAACATGAGGTGCTTCGCTTCCTTTAGCGTTTAACGCGCTTTGAGCTCGTGCTCTTTTGTTGTTGCTCGGCACCTATCAACTGTTTTTTTCAGAGGATGTACTTAGTAATTTTAGCGAAAATCTCAGATACTGTTGATTGGTTCTGTTGGTTGTGTACCCTTTTTTACAGCCAAGTTTGTCAACGCTATTATAACAACACAGATCACTCTGCCTATTCATGCCAGAGTCCCGCAGAAAAAGTGATTGACAGGTGGTAATTTGTGTGTAACTTATCTTTTACTTATGATTTGTTTATGGGTAAAACAAAGAGCATGCTGGTCAGGTAGTTGAAACGGTCGGCTACAAATAATTAATTTGTCATGAGTTAATTAATTATTAATAAACAATTAATTTACAGCCACCTACGACGATGATGCCATAACATCGCAATGTTTACCATTAGACATTACACAATGCCAAATTGGTCGACATCGCCCAACCTTAGTGGACACATGCAAAAGTACATGCAACTACCTCTGACATGTGGTCAAACCGAACATCGGAGCCTTAAGTCTGATTATTACTTCCGCCAGGCGCCTCAGACCTCCGCTGACTGCGCGCGCTTCTCACAAAACAGACGAGGCTTTTGTACTCTAGCGAATGCGTTGAGTATAAACCAGGCTTTACTTGGGCTTGCCAGTGCACACACAGGCACACGTACACACACACACATACAGTATATTTGTTTTGCCATTTATTTGTTTGCCTTATGTCTGTTTTAGAGACACGTCAAGCTGGATTTATACTTTCGCCTAGTGCCGCATCGCGCACCTCCACTGACTGCGTGCACACCTCGCGAAATGGACGAGGCTATTCTTTAAAACAACAGGGGGCTGTGAAAAGAAGGGGGGGGGGGGGGGGGGGTTGGTGTTGTTTTGACTATAAAGTCAGACGGATAAACAGAGAAATAGAAATTTTCCAGAACTACGTCATATCATTAATATCGTTCATGATTTTTTAACAAATTATTTTTATTGCTTTTACTAATTATTTTAATGATTATAAAGATTTTTATAATTTTTCCAGAATTTTTTTTTATCAAACTTTGATGCATCACTTGCTTTTGTTCATATCTCGGATAGTTCTATCTATTAAAGTTTATTAAAATATTAATGACAACAGAACATGAGTTGGTCTACAAATATATTTTTTATTATGGCAAAAAAAAGCAAAAAAGAAAAAGCACATTTACTTAATACATATCTTGTTTTATAGCTTTAGCCCGCTCCACAATTCACACATTTACTGTCTGGTTAGTTTCCATCATCATCTTATGCTAAAAAGGCAATAATGGTCAAACATTCCTGACCATTATCACCAATAAAGCCTAGAAAAACAGGGCATCAGTATATTGTCCTTTCCAGTTATTAAAGGCATAATGTGTTCCTTAATTAAAGTTTTGTAACTATCAAATTGTTTTACATTCAAAATTGCAACATATACATCAGTGTAAAAGCCATGACTGGTGGAAAAACATATTTCTGTAATTGCGTACCTGGGTCCCCACTTTTGCCATGACCTCTTTTGGCTTTAACAAATTAATCCCTCAGGTTTTTACAAACTTTTTAACAAACACTTTGCTCCTTTCTCACAACTGTTGCAATTTCTAGCCAATAATTATTGATCAACTGTTTATCTGTATGATCTTTTTCAGACAAAATCTCTTCAAAGTGATTCACATTCAACTCAAGTCAAATGTGGCGACGCGCGCACTGTTTGCTCGGGGCCAAAAAAAAAAAAAAAACATGCACTACATGCACATGTAATAATAAATTTAAATGTATTGGGGGCTTACAAATAGGGGAGTTCAGCCAAAAATAATTTACTCATCCCCTTCTTTCTCTCTGTTGTGGAAATGCCATTTTTAGACCCCATTGAGTCTGAAAATGTTTAAAGGATGAAAAAATGTATTCATTTTTTGGGCAAACTCTCCCTTAAAGCAGGTCATTCTGAATGAAAGTGTGCATTGTTTCTTTTAAAAACACTTGTTTCTTAAAATAAGCAGATATTATGCGGAAGTTATGCATTTTCATCAATGCATATGCAAGCTTTACACCAGTTTATTTGCATACTTCAGATTTCATTTGAGTGTGTGCAAATGCCGTAAAGGTGCATAGCTCAGAAAACTGAAAACTGAAAGCAGATTTAAAACACGTTTTTCTTAAAGCAGATGCACGTATACTCTTTTAAAAACTTGGCAACTGTTTGTCTGGGTGGAAGTGATCTGGAGCAGCCCAAATTATGTCAGCGGGGGTCTATTTTGTGCTTGTTGGCCCCTAGTTCATTGAGTTTGCTCTGGCCCCAGCGGCGCACACAGCGAATCGATGGCCCCACCGTGCAGCCGGTCCTGCTGCTATGCACCATGTTGCCGCCATACGCAATTGTCACGTTTGTCATGCTAATAGACCACAGAGATACTAAATCCCCTATTCTCGACAACTCGATTGTTGGTGACCGTCCAGCCTTGCTGTGCAGTTTTGATGCAATAGCGTGAGGATTGTTCCAAGCATTGTGCAGCTGATCCACCCCCCCTAAACCAGACCTTTCACCTTTTTGCTGCGTGCACTGAGAATGATGTCGTCCCGTCCTGTCTTTCCAGCATGCTTTTGCATGAATGAATGAATGCATGCGTGCTGCAGTTCAAGGCTTGGAATCTAGACTGGAAACTTGTATGCAAATCACATCCTGCATGTTGGTTTGCTTCCTAGTCTATGTAGAGCAAGCATTACATGGCATGCATTTTATAAGCAGTGTTTAATGGGGTAATGTGAAGTCTGGGAGTTGTCCTCCTCTTGCTGAATCGCTTGGGAGTGACCAGTATGATGACTCTGTTGGCTCTCTGGGAGGCCCTGTCTAGAGGCCCCTTTCTGTCTGTCTTTTTGTTTTCTCTCTCTCTCTCTCTTTCTCTCTCTCTTCTGTGGGACGTGAGCTATGCTGCTTTGCAGGAACTGCATTCTGACATTGATCCATCTTATTGCAGACTTCTGAATAATTGACCACTTTTAGGGTTTTCTCTTGAAGGCAGCCAGGGTGTCTCTTTCCATAGCATTACCAGCTGCGTGGCTTTCCAAGAAAGAACTGCTTTGGGCTTAGTGCGATCAAGGAGGGAAATACATTTCTAGGAAATCAGAGATTACTTCCTTAGATGCCTCATTTGGGGGAAATGGTGTTTGTTTTTTTAGAAGGGTCACACATTTATGAATGAGTATTTGTGCATATGACTACATTTTTTTTAATTGATATCTATAGGTTGAATAATTAGATTTTGAATTGCGTATTACACTGCTCTCTGAAAGTCTTGATTCTGATTGGTTTATCAACATTTCAAGGTATGCTATTCTTAAAGTAACAAAACAGGCTCATCATCTTATCATTGTGACCTTTAGTGAAAGGAAAGTATATATGATTTGTACATTCAGCCAGTTGTTTTTGCAGAAAAAAACAACAACTAAGCATGCATTAAATGTTTTATAATAAATAGATTTTTTGGGGACTGAGCACCGCATAGGCCTTATTGGAATTGCTCCGTTTCTTCTTCTTCTCTAGAATGAACCACATTTTTGAGGGTCTAAACATGCCCGAAAACTCACAAAACTTTTCACACACACCAGAAGTGGCAAAATTACGTTTGTTATCGGTTTCGGAAGTGGATGTGACAGAGTGACTCGACGGCGCCACCTATGCACATTTGACGGAGTGTCCCCCAAGTTGCGTTAAACACACATGTACGAAAGTTGGCACACACATCAAACATGCCAAAACCTACAAAAAAGTATGAAATCTTAAACCCAACAGGAAGTCGGATATTATTAACTACCTGTGTTGAAAAAGTACAGTTCAACGCCATTTCCAGGTGTTGTATTTTAACGAACTCCTCCTAGGGATTTCATCCGATCAACACCAAAATTGGATTTTGTCATCTAAAGGCCTTGGCGATGTTAAATTACAGCGTGAAATTACATGTGAAAATCTAGAGTTTTCGTTAAAGACCGTGTCTGTCACCACTCAACAGGAAGTTGTTATAACTCAGGCATGCATTATCTGATCTGCCTAAAAATCCACATGTTTGATAAGTGTCCTTACCTGAAGACGTTTACATTCCAATATTCAGTTACAGCTATAGTGCCACCCGCTGGCAGCTGGAAATTACATGTTTTACAGTGTAACAAACTCCTCCTAGAAATTTTATCATATCAAATCCAAGTTTTGTTAGTTTAATCCAAAGCACTTTGTGATGTTAAATTGTGAAGGTCTAGAGCAGGGGTGTCAAACTCAATTCCTGGAGGGCCAAAGCCCTGCACAGTTTAGTTCCAACCCTGCTCCAACACACGTACCTGTAGGTTTCAAACAAGCCTGAAGGACTCAATTAGTTTGATCAGGTGTGTTTAATTAGGGTTGGAACTAAACTGTGCAGAGCTGCGGCCCTTTTGGAACTGAGTTTGACACCTGTGGTCTAGAGTTTCTGTTAAAGGCCGTTGACAAAGTCAAGTGTTTCGCCGTTGAACAAGAAGTTTTATAACTCAGGCATACATCGTCTGATCTGGCTGAAAATTCACATGTTTTATAAGAGTCCTGACCTGAAAATGTTTACATGCCAATATCCAGTTACAGTTATAGCGCCACCTGCTGGCAACTTTGGAAAAACTGCTGAAAAATTACTTATAACTCAGCCACACAATGTCCGATCTGCCTGAAAATTCACGTTCGTTGATATTCCTCTCCTGAAGACACCTACATGCCAATACTGAGTCGTTGGAAGGTAGGATGAATAGGCTTATTTATTGGAGGCTGGAGTTCATCTGAATAGTCTACCAATGATATCTGGTTGGACTAGCAATGATTATTGATGTGACGCCAGCTGTGATCAGTCATATCATGTGCTTCTCTCGAAATTCATTTATAAAACTTCATTAGTTTAAAAAAAAAACACAGATTTCTTTACGATTTAAAAGGCATCCTTGGGTATTTTTTTTGCTGGAGATACTGTTGTCCTAAAAAAGCTAAAATAAATAAATAAATAAAAAAACATTTTAAAAAAATTACACGTACTTTAAGGCCTGCTCTAACTGTGCAATATATAATTAATTAATTAATTAATTTATTTATTTTTTATATTCCTGAACAATTGTAGCATGTCAGACTGCACGAATATGGCTTCCATGCCACACTGTTAGATCTCAGCTGTCATAAAGTCAGACTGAACGACAATGAAGATACGCCAAACAGAAAACACCCACGGAGTTTGACATCATCCACCCATGACACTTTCACTATCCCGCGTTCTGAAATCAAGCACGTGCACACATAGGGCTCAACCTGTGCAGTGCACATGCCCTTTTTAGTCTTGGATAGAAAGTGCCCTTCCAAAATGATCAAAAGTGCCCCCGCGACAACACCGCTCTTTGGTACGCGCGCACAGCGATGACGACGACGACGACGACGACAACAACATACCCCCCCTCCCCCCGCTCTCCCTTCATCAGATTATTTATCCTGCACATGCCCTTTGAACTGTCTCTGCACGGGCCTGTCTGAAATGATTCCTTACAGCAAACATAAACAATCTGTAGCTGCAATTTTGCACATAGCGAGTCTCAATAATTTAACCAGGAAGAAAAAAACTGCTTTGAAATTCCCCGCGGTCATTTGAATTGTTGTATGTATCGCGTCATCAGATTCTACGCTCCTACTGGTTCTTGGATTGACGCTCATCGCAGCTGTTGTCACACTTCAGGAAAGTGTCTAAAATCTTCAGACACTACCAGAACTTCATCGGAGGAAAAATCTGATCACAACGAGCACTAAGCGGCTGTCAGTTAACATGTCAAACCAATGATCAAAGATCACAGATTTTAGCCTAGGATTTCAGGAATCTTTTAGAATTTCCCAAATTTGTCTCAGATGACAGAATCGTGGCTGAAATCTTACAGTATGAGGGAGGGCTTTAGGAACGGTATAGCAGAAAATGTTGGCGGTTTCAAAACTTTGACTTTTCCAAACTGCGGTTTACCTTGAAAATTGCTATCGTCCCATGCCTAGTTACATATTAGGCCAGATTATAATTTACTGTATGTAATATCTAGGCAAACCCAGTTGCTAGATTAAAAAAATAAATAAATAATGCTTTGGTTTCTTCATATTTTACCTAAATTTGCATTGATAAATGTAACACTTTTCGAGGGTCCTTACATTACACATTCTGTTTATTTAATTTTTTTGGCATCTGTCATACAGAATTCATGCAGAAACTACTGCACCATAAACAAATAAATTGTGCATAAGCCTGCATCAAAATACGGTCTTGGTGATTGTTACAGATAGTGATTACATCATTTATCTTCATAAAAAAAAAAAGATTGAGTGTTTAAGACGCCCAGGGGAAGAAGATTCTCTGCAGGGGGCAGTAAATTTCTTTCTGTTGTCAACCAAATGAAGCCAAAATGTGTTCGATATTAAGACAGCCTTTGCTTGGCCCCGCATTCACAGTTGTGTAAAACCCTCTCACATGCAGGAAATAATCTCTTTCTGCAAATGACAAGACTAATTAATTCTGCACAGCAAAAAAAAACCTCCTTGTTATGCAGGTCAAATCGACTTTATGGAAATGAAGGTCTTAATAAAGCATTTAAAATTTCATAAAAAAGCTTGTGGCATTTTAAATGGATATTTTATCCCAAAAAAGAGAATTTACTCATTATTGACTTCCATAATGTTTGTTTTCCAACTATGGAATGGTTACAGGTTTTCAGTTTTCTTCAAAAAAATTATTTTTGTGTTCAACAGAAGCAAAAACTGTGGTTTGAGTCAAGTAAATGATGACAGAAGTTTCATTTTTGGGTGAACTATCCCTTCAAAATGGCTCTTTTAAAATTGTGAGACTTGTTATCATTTCTGTGCTGCTTTCTAATGGCTACATTCTGAGTTAACACATCTATGTGGCTTTCAAAATATACTGTATGTCACAACCAATTATGCTAAGTGCAGAATAAAAGATTTGTAAATGCATACAGAGCACTTAGTGTGACTGCGGCTGGCCTTCGTGGAAGAAGTGGAGGCTGAGATTGAGTGTCAACAGGTTAAGGACTCCACCCTCTGGTTGCGCTTTGACTTGCCATACTTCGAGGAATCAGGATGCCTCCTGGTATTCTCTCGTGCTTGGAGGAAAATATAGTTATACCCATGGTCATAGTTTACTTCATGGTAGAATGTAGCTTTCGTTTGATTTTTCTTATGTGTGAGGATGTCAGAATATTCACGTAAAAATAATTTGTTTTGAGAGACTATAACTTAAAATAAGTTAGAAAAATTAAAATTGGTTTACTTGAGTCAGTGTTGCTCTATTGAGCTGGTCTTCTGTCCCAAGCTGCATCCTTCTGGTTGTCACATATGCATCCTTTTGTACATGAAAGTGTGTAGTAGTGTACATTGGCTGTGTGCTTGCGTGTTCTTAAATGGATTTAGCCACTTGATTTTACATACATTTGACATGAATTAGCAGGATTGTTTAGAGTTAGGAATTTACGGTCCTTATAAATACATGAATTATTATTATTATTATTATTATTATAGTTATTATAGACAAGAATATGTGTTGTTCAATAGTTTTAGGACAAGTTTGGTGAAAGCTTGTGATTCACTTCAAATGTTGACTGTGTAAATATAATGAATTCAACTATTTATTACTATAACTATTAGTTTACAAAAATACAAAATTAATTAAATGTAAAACTAAATCTGGCAAAATTGTTTATTTTATTTATTTATTGTTATATTCGTAAAAAAATGATTTTTTCTTCTTTTTTCCTTTCTTAATGTATAGCACAGCTATTTGATAAGTCAACTACATGTGCCGAATATATATATTTATATTTATTTGCCCATGTCGCTTAGTTTTAGTTTAAACAAATTATTAAATGTATCACTGATATAGACATGGATGAGCTACCACCTACTGGCAGTCCTACTAATTATTCATGACAGGCATAAACCGTTTTCCTGTTTTGTGATTTAATGAGTGTTTTTCGTTCATTTATGTTTATGAATTACAGTATTGTACCTTGATTTCTGTCAATTATAGGTGTTAAGAAAATCTAGTTTACAGACATTTGCAATGTCAACCCAGGAAATATAACTTCAAACTAGTAAAAATGTCAAAATTCAGTTTTTCTAACTTTTCAACATCAAAATCTTGAATTGAATAAATTCAAAAGCATAAATAAATGAAGAAAAACTATTCATTGCTGATTTTTTTTTTTATAGCAGCTTGAAACAAATAAATCTTATTTTCGTAAGAACTGGCGCAGCCATTGGAATCTTCTTGGCTTGAGACTTCCAATCTCATTCACTTGCATTGATTTTGAGATGTTATAAACTTCACATTAGGCTGCTTGATGTTATAAACTGACATTTTCTTATCATATTATTCTACTCTTTATGTTTTGTCATGCACACACTTGTTTGTAGAGCAAGCAGTTTGACCGTTGTCTACCATTTATCATTCCTAGTCATTTCTCCCATAGGCAAATGCATCAGAAGTTCAAAAACAATAGCAAAACATGCGTCAGCATTGCAGAATAAGGTCAATAGCAGGTCAATCAGAAAATGGTCAATGGTTATTTTATTCACCCTTTTATGCATGCTTTAATGAGCAACATTATCTGTCTGTCTATATGGAGATGAGATGTCATTCCTGGATTGTCTCTGCTAGAGGAAGCTTAGTGAGTGGCAGTGACGACATTGGATCTAAAGCCGTTTCCCCATCTGCTGTAACCCAAAGGGTCTGCCATCTTTGGAAGTATAGAGTGTCTTACAAACTGCCAGTGCGGTCAGAGGGGCCAAACAGCCGGCAGACTGAGACAAGTTATTTTCATCTCTCTCTCTTTCTCTCTTTCTTTCTCTTGAATTCACCAGCCCTCCTCATGGTCCCTGAAATTCCATTGAGAAACTCTTGAGATTGTTGGAATTCTGCGTTTTGAGTGGGATTTTGGAGAGCTAGGGTTTTGTGATGATGGTTAAGGGGTCTCATGGATGAAAAGTTAGATTATGAAACACTGCAGTGATTGGATTGACATTGCTTACTGTCACCTGAGGCCAGACGTTAGCAATGATGCTTATATGTGAAACTCTCTGTGTTGAATGAAGCTACGAATTAGGCATTTGATTTATTGAAACGTCTTTTTTTGAAGGTTTTGCAAGCATGTCTGACATACCTAAACACTGCGTGCTTTTCATTTAGTTTGAAGGCCGAGTTCGGTGAAGAGAGAATTTGATTTCTTGCTGCTCAGCTATTTGATGTTAAAGGGATGGTACGCACACAAATTAAATTCTGTTATTTACTCAAACCTCCTTCTGTTGAATATAAGTGAAACCATCTGAAGAATGTTGATAGTCATTGACTTCCATAGTGTATGTTTTTTCTTAATATGGATGTCAATGGCTGGTAATTTTGAACATTCTTCAAATTGACTTATTTTGTTGAGTAGAAAAAAAAAGTTCTTAAAAGGTTGCAACCACTTGAGAATTTGTAAACCGTAAGTAAATATTAAATGTTAGGTGAACTAACCCTTTATTAGTGTTATTTAAATAATATTTTATATAACCGCTGCAAATATAGGTAAGTGAAGTAGCATTTAGAAGTTAATTTACTCTTTGCTGTTGAACAATAGCTTTGTTTCCTGCCAATACTTGATGATTACATAATCTGTTGAAGTTTTTTCTGACCTCTCACTATCTTGTGCTCCCCATACACTTGCACATGCACTGATATCATGCGCTGTGTGTGTGTGTGTGTGTGTGTGTGTGTGTTTGTGCTTTTTTTTTTAAATTAACCTCTTGTTTACTGCTATTGAAAACTGTGGGAATAGTCTGTAGGTAAACTTTGGGTTTAGAATAGGTCTGTACTATTTTAAGTCAGCTTTTTTGATTTATTATCGGTGTTGTTTTGTAAACCTATAAACATTAACAAAAAACTTGAAACCTTGGGTTCAGATTAGGTCTGGTTGTATAGCTAAATATTTTTTGAGCAATATCACACGAGTAGCAGAGCTGATATACAGCCATGTCGCACCACTACGAGTGTGAAATTGTGTTTATACAACAGTTTGAAGGCATAATTGTGTTATAAAAAATAAAATAAAATATGGAGAGTCACAAAAATCCTTTTGTATGATGAACTACTTTCTTTTGCCATTCATTCACATCTGCAGTTGATCATCAGAATAGCAGAAACCGTTGCCAGTTCACACGTCACTTTAGAGCTTGTATTTGAATGATTCTCTGGCATAATGTCTAAAGTGATGACAAAATATCTCACATTTTAAGCTCACATTTTAAGATTATAAAGCCAAATGGCAAGAAATGACATCAGTCTACAGAGATTTCCCAGTATTTCTCTGTTGCAATTGGGATTGTGCAATAATTAACTCCAAAAAAACCAGAGCAAAGCAAACACTACCAGTTTCTGTGGTATAAGCACTACAAAAGAGAGAGAGATTGACTTAGAAAGTCACTTACCTGATTTATAATGATTTGTTCTGCTGTAGCTTAAAACTTGCGCTGGGAAAATGTTGGATGCGTCCGAAACCGCCTACTACTTAGTAATACGCCTAATACCTAGTTGGTATTGCATTTGAATGTAAACGTACTACTCAGCCGTTAGAAAAGTACGTTCTATACAGTATAAATGTGAAAAGTATGAATGGAATTCGGACGTACTACATTCGCCATTTTGTCATGGTCACGCTACCTTATTGTGCGCTTCACTCCCATTCATGAATTCGCTCATGGGGCATCATGGGATAGCGCACTCCAGAATCTCACCAGAAGTAGTAAGTCATCCAGGTACTACTCACATACTGGACATACTACTCAGCTCGCATACTGATTTTAGTGTACTATATAGTATGGAAGTATGCAGTTTTGGACACAGCCGTTGTTTTTCTCCCCTAAGTACTTATGTGGTCTCTGTCGCCATCTTGTGGTGGAACTTTAAGCGTCACTTTCTTTGGAAGTGTCTGTAGACTGATGGCATTTCATGCTGCTCAGCCTTACAATCTTAAAATGTGAGCAAAATTCCCGTTTTGTGATCACTTTAGACCAGGGGTGGCCAATCCTGTTCCTGAAGAGCTACCTTGCTGCAGATTTCAGTTGCAACCCATAATCAACACACCTGCTCGTAATTATCACTTGGTGTTCAGGTCCTAAATAATTGGTTCAGGTGTGTTTGATATGGGTAGCAACTGAAATCTGCAGGAAGGTAGTTCTCCAGGAATAGGATTGGCCACCCCTGCTTTAGACATTGCGCTAGGGAATCATTCGAATACTAGCTCTAAAGGGAAGTGTTTTTAAGCAACGGTTTCTGCTGGTCTGACACTCAGTTGCAGATGTAAATGATTGGCAGAAGAAGGCAGTTCCTGGTGCAAAAAGATTTTTGAGACTCTCTAGGTGTTTGATTTTCTTTTTATATACACAATTATGTCATCGAACTGTTGTATAAATACAATATCACACGAGTAGCAGTTTGATATGGCTGTATATCGTGGAGAGACACTAAGGTCTTAAGCCAACGCACGCCTCCCACCAGTGCCGATATACAGTCATATTGCACTACTACTCGTGTGATAGTGCTCATATATATTACAGTCTAAAAATTATATTTAATAATTTAACTTTTGTAAAACAAAAAACATGAACTATTAAAAAACTGTAACAGTTAGAACACAATTTCTAAGTTTAAAGTTTAATTGAGGTCATTTATTGATTTACTGATATAAAATCTAAACAAGTATAAAGTAAAATTAATAAAAGACTGATAAAATAATATACTATAAATAATACTATTATTAAAAATGTATCGTTAAAAATTTAATTTTTGAAAAATATAAAACTATTAAAATAATAATAAACATTATTTTTGTAAAAATATCGCTTGATGTTAGGTCTATAGTTATGCACAGTTACTTGTCAACACAACAGCAATGAACTACATTGACTAGAATTATATGTGCACAGACGTGTAGTGTTCATTTACAAAATGACATCACCGTCTACAGGCACAGCATAAATAACGCATAATCTTAGCTGTTTTTGTTATGTGAACCAACCCCACGTTGAACTTCACACGGCCTTTAAGTGGAGGGCTTTATACAGTGGTTCTGTTAAAGAACAAACCTTATTTATCTTTCTTTTGCAAGCAATAATTGCCAACCACTTCAAGAGCCGATTTATTTACAAGCAGACTTCATGTTTACACCACCAGAATAAGTGCAATATGTGTTTATCTGCATGCATGCGTTTGGTTCTTCTTGATTTGATGGTGGCTTCAGCATGGATGAAAGAGCTCCTCCAGTCTGCTGAGCACGTCAGTACATGTTCCAGCTCACAGAGCCGCCTCTGCATCTGCCTTTACATTGACACATTCAATTGCTGGAGGTTGTTGAATCACTATACTGCTGGATTGTTTAGCATTTGACACTTCTCGCTTTTGACACCCCGCCAGCTTTCGCTCATGCTGCCTTATTAAAAAAGATTCACCCAAAAATGAAAACTTGCTGTTAATTTGCTCTCATGCCCTCAGATAGAGCTGAACAATATATTGTTTGAGCATTGATATCGCAATATGTGTATCTGCAGTAATCACATCGCAGTATTTAATTATTTATTAAAGGTTAAAGCATAATGATAGTATTAAATATTATTGTATAAATGATTTATAACCATGTTATTTTATGCTTGATTGATCAATTTCTATATTTCAATACTGTTAGACTCCACAGAAAACCATAAAGCACCATTTAAGTTTTAGCATTTTTATATATGCTTGTAATTTTGTTATGTTTTATGCAGATGCACTGCGTAGAAAAACACTTGATCATTCCAGGCAATTTATTTAATTAAATCTTTTTAAATAGAGCTATTTAAGAGATTTGGTCAAATTCTATTCATATCACAGTATATATTGCAGCAAAACAAAATATTGCAATGTCAGATTTTTTCAAAATTCTACTAGTAGAATCAGTAGAATTACAATCTACAAGAAACAGTAGTTTCTTCTGCAGGCAATCAAAAATATATATTGCTTAAGGGGGCTAATAATATTGACCTTAAAATGGGTTTCAAAATATTTAAACCTGCTTTTATTCTAGCTAAAATAAAACAAATAATCCTTTTTCCAGAAGAAAAAAAAATATTAGAGGATATACTGTTAAAATTCTTTGCTCTGTTTAAAATAATTTGGGAAATATTTATTTAAAAAAAACTATTCTCAGTAGCGCTAATAATTTTGACTTCAACGGATAATCGTTTTGAATAATCGTGATTACAATTATGACCAAAATAATCGTGATTATGATTTTTCCCAAAATCGAGCAGCCCTATATTCTACCCTCAGAGGAACGTGAAGATTTTTTTCAGTCATCAAATGCCTGTCAACAACTGTCAAATAAACGTATGCCGTAGGGCCAGTCTGATCTCATGGGGCAACATAGCTATTTTACGTTCTGTGAGTTTAGTGGCTAACTTGTTTTTAGTTCAGTCGAACAAAAACTTAAAATTTTTAAAAGGAAGCGTGGCACCAAACCCCACCCCTTAACACAACTGTCATTGGGGGATAAGCAAATTGTACTAAACTGTACGAATAAGGTTGTACGAATTGATAAGACTTGGCCAATAAAACAAAGTTACAAATTGCAGTGAGAGGGTTATTAGGGATACACAATTAATTGAATATTGAATTTTTTTTATGTACATGTTGACAGTAAAAACCGGTTCTATAATCAGGATTCAATCTTTAGCGTTTACTAAACAGTCAAAAAAGTGACTGTACTTGGCATTATTTTGAAATTGAAGGTAGTCATTCTGCAATTTTTGACAGCTTTTTGTTTCACTTATTGGTCAACTGCAGCTCTGTGTTGCTGATACATCTGAAAGCATGGGAAAAAAACACATTTATTGTTTTTACTCGCCTCATTCAGTTGTGTTTGAAATCCTTTTATGACATGATTCCATAGGAGTTTGTTCATTAGTCGATAGTTATGTGTTTTTTTAGCTATCGCTATATACAGTTGAAGTCAGAATTATAAGCGCCCTTTTGAAATTTTTTTTTTTGTTTAAATATTTCCCAAATTATGTTTAACAGAACATGTCTAATAATATTTTTTCTTTTGGAGAAAGTCTTATTGGCTTTATTTTGGCTAGAATTAAAGCAGTTTTTAATTTTTTAAAAACCATTTTAAGATAAAAATTATTAGCCCCTTTTAGCTATATATTTTTTTGATAGTCTACGGAACAGACCATCGTTATACAATAACTTGTCTAATTACCTTAACCTGCCTAGTTAACCTAATTAAGCTAGTTTAGCCTTTAAATGTCACTTTAAGCTGTATAGAAGTGTCTGGAAAAATATCTAGTCAAATATTATTTCCTGTCATCATGGGAAAAATAAAATAAATCAGTTTCTAGAAACGAGTTATTGAAACTATTATGTTTAGAAATGTGTTGAAGAAATCTTCTCTCCGTTAAACAGAAATTGGGGAAAAAAATAAACGGGGCTAATAATTCAGGGGGGCTAATAATTCTGACTTCAACTGTATATCAATCGATCGATATGTGTTTATATGCTACAGAATGAGTACTAGCTTATTTGAAAATTTATATTTGTAACTAGTTTTTTGGTGCATTTAAACAAAATGTTTTATTAAACAGTTTTATCCATTAAGATAAGAGATTGTCGCAGAACATATTTAGGAATAGTAAGATACTACATTGAAATTCAAATAAGTTATTGCAACAACAAATTACAATCTACAAAATTTCAACTAAATTGTGTGTGTGTGTGTGGTGTGTGTGTATATATAATATGATTATTTCAATTTTATTTTTGATTTAACCCAACATATTAATTTGACTTTAGGTGTACTAATTTGTTTGATTCTGATTTTAAGTTTTTTGTTTTGTTTTTTGGATTAGTTCCATTGCTGGCTTTGGAACAGACTAATCTAATACACAATATACACAAATACAGTATTGTAAGGCATATAGAAAATGTTGATTTAAAAGAGAGATGTGTGAGGGGTGTAGTCATTTATGCTAAGCACTACACACACACAAGCTTTGAATGTTTTAAAATATTAGTTTTATTTTGCTGACTGAAAGTATGTATGTTTTGTCACATTAAATAAAAATAGCATATTCATAATTTTTACATGAATTAAAACATTCATAAACCTAAATTTCTACAAACATTCTTGGGCACTTCATGTGAGCATTTTTTTGTGAAATTAGCCATTTTAGACTGAAATTACCTTTAACAATTTCAGTATTTAAATTTTGTTTTCCTCAACACACTTTTTATTTGTTATTTATTTTTGTTATTATTAGTCACTATTTATAAAGCCACTGGTTGTCAATTTATTTTTTTTCTTTGCACTGATAGCCAGTAGCCACAAAAGTACACAATGACTTGAAAGAGAAGACTTGCTTTTAGCTTTTTGCCCCAAAACCAGATGTTGAAATGACAGCAAAGTTTTAGTCTCATTTGTGATGTTCAAGAATTAAATCATTAAACAAGTGGTCTTTTGTTGCTCTTTGAACTTGTTAAACACAAGCATCTACATCACTACCTAATGCATTTTTGACTACCTATGGAAGTGGGCAAAAATAATTTTTTTTAACTATTTAGGCCACATTTACACCTTTATCATTTGCAATTAGATCAACAAAACCTAATATACCAGGCGTAAACAGGGTCTTGATGGCCTGAGAGTGAATAAAATAACAACCAGCTTTCATTTTTGGGTGAACAGTTTTTTTTTAATGGCCAGTAAAATAAAAAAATAATTGACTTTTGGTCACTTCAAAAGTAAAATGTCCAGCAGCTGACTCCGTACATATATTATCAGCAGAATTATTATGAAACAGAAGGGCACTTGTTTAGTTTGTAGTGCTTGAAGTGGCTGTTTTTTAATGCTTATGCAACAGTTTTCACAAAGTTAACACAGAGGTCCAGTAACTGAGCTCAGACTTGTCTCCTCATCGCTCATCTGATCACTCTGAAGAAAGCTATCAAATGTCGGCCTGTAACATGTGAGCATGTGTGATATTTTTTTTAAAGGATTAAGGCTTTCAAAATGGAGCGTTGCTAGGGAGTGATTTCCAGTTGTGCTGTAGTTATTTTGGCAGTCGTAATCAGTGATGTACTTCTGCAGTAAGCACGTGATCGTTTTGTGGTTTTGTATCCTCGCTTTTAAAATGGAATCAGAGTCCTTGGTGATTTTTTTTTTTCAGTGTCAGCTTTCTGTTGCTATTGTTGTGCATGTAAAGGCAGGTGGGAGAGGTTCAGAACAACTTTTCAGCCCGTAACAATAGAGTAACGGGCAATACAACAGGGCTGTGGGTGAAGGTTGACAGTGCACAAGAGCTGCTGGTGTTTCTGTGTAAAATTGTGGCAATATGGGAAGTGTATCTTCATTTGTTTCCTGTCTGTAGCCTCATGGTGTGGTCTGGGCTGTGCTTAAGCCACACCTTTTACTGACTTTCTTTTTCATGTTGTGAGTTTTAAGTGAGATTATTTTATAAAAGTATATTTCTTTTTCACTTTATGCATATTTAGCTTTGCTATTTTTTTCCAAGCATAGAATGACGGCTATTGTTCATTCTTATTTCATGATTTACTGATTACACCCACTAAAATGTGATTCAGTGCAACAGTTTGAAGCAAAAAAAACTTTGAATAGTCCCAAAAAAGTCCAAGGATCACAGTGCAGACCCAAAACAGTTATTTCTATAATTTTTTAAGGTCGTATTTAGAGCATTATTGTTATTATCTCATCCATAACTTGTAGTGGTGTAACGGATCACAAATCTCACGGTTTGGCTCACACTACGGTTTTTGACTCACGGATTTGGCCATTTTTCAGATCAGCAAAAAAGGGAGGAGACAGTCATTTGTTTTCCATTTATACAAAAATATTAATAGCATTAAACAAACAACTAAGAACCTGTAATTTTAATTTTAAAAAAAATCTAGGAAGAATTATTGCTACTGCTGCTGATAATGCTAAATATAAAAATAATATTCAACAGATCATGTTTATTGTAATTATTGATTCAACAATTCACATATAAAACTTCATGTTTCATTATAGGTAAATCATTTATGAAAACCTATTCAGTAACATCATTTTAATGGTTGTTTTTCACCACCTACTGGTTAAACAATGTAATTGCTACAACATTCACTAGCGTCAAGTTCCATTAAACAGTGATTTTAATATTTACCATAAACATCAGAGTTAATTTCTGAACTAAAAATCGTTATCCCTTGTACTTCTATTGTTTGTAACTAACTGAAAAGGTGCAAAAACTGAATCTCTCTTGATCAAACACAGATTTGAATGCAGCACTTCGAGGGATTAATGAACATATGGGAATCATTTTTATTTATCGTTCATGTTGCACGGGTTTGAATTAAGATCACAATCTTTTAATGTTTAATTGTGCAGCTTCACACTGAATGCAGTAATGCAGACTAAACAAACAGCGAGAGAAAACACCTTTAATTAATAACTTAAAGCATTTAGGTCCCACCTCAACCTTTTCCATCTTTATTTTTATTTTTATGCAAGTGATTTGAATGATGCGGGAGGCGTTATTTTTCTCTTTGGCCTTGACTGAAGTCTTGCTTTTTGCAGACACCAACAGGCCTGCACTAGTAAACGTTTTTAAACTGAAATCATGAATAGATTCGCTATCAAATATGGTAACAAGCATATTGTTTATGAAAGTTCTGACAGTTTATAAGCACATTAACAATGTGAAAAATGTTACACAATTTAAATTTAAAGGTTTTTTATATCTTAAGTTTGTATGTAAGATTTTATATATAATTGATTTAATTGAATTTAAAATACTGTAGTTTCTTAATTTGTCAAGACAACTGACAACACTATTGGAAAAAATGGGAATAATGTTAATGAGGTTTTAACTAAACAGTAGCATAGTGTAGCATAATCAGTCATAATCAGGCCTAGCCCAAGCATTATCTCAATCTATTTTTTTGTTGTACGGTATATTGCACCAAAATTTATTATGATAAACAACATTATTGTCATTTTAAGACCATTTTATGCCACTCATTATTAGTGTTGTGCAATAATGCGTTACTATAACAACATTACTTTTGACGGTAACTAATACTGTATCGCATTACTTTTTACGTACATTAACTACGTTATTGTTACAATGTGATGCGTTTTCCGTTTTGGCTGCAGTCTAGCCTACTTATTCCTGTTTACAACGGTGATGCTTTGTAGGATTGGTGGATGCCAATCAACCACCGTAAAGAACATGCGTCGTGTTCGAGACGACAGATTGGACAAAAGTTAAGCGAAAGCAAAGAGACAAGGTACACGTTAGAGAGGGCAAGTGTGTGTCTGAGAGAGACAAAATGCGTGTGAGGTGGGCTGAGTGTGCGTGCGAGAAAGACCGAGAGGCTATTAATGTTGCTATTATTAATTAGTTCTAATACTACTATTTTTGTAGTTTCAAATAAATGAGCACACATTTGTTATGTGTAAAACAAAATTGATTAGTTTAGTAGACAGTGACACGTTTCTGTTATATTTCAGAACATGCTTATTTAATTGTATATTGTTGTATTGCTCATAAAAAATGCTGTGATTTTATTTTTTTAAGTTTTTAAAAAAAAATTTTTATAAAATACACTAAAGTAATCTATAGAAAGTACTATAGGTTTTTTAACCATACTGACACATTCAAACAAGATAGAGAGGCTGCGCAATCAGCTAAAATGTGGCTGGAATTGGTTTTTATGTATGGGCTATATAAATATACATTGCATATATATATATATATATATATATATATATATATATATATATATATATATATATATATATATATATATATATATATTGCATCAGCAAAAATGATTGAGTTCATGTCCATGTGTTGTGCGATAAGTCGATATTTTGACAATTGTGACAGTCCTAGCTTGGTCTTTCTTTTGTGCTGTTAAAACCACCAGCATCAAACCTGTAGCTCTTTTATGAAATGGTACTAAATCACATAATAAATTGCAATTTTGATGAGATGGATAAATTGCAGTTCAATTTCCTCCAAATCGTGCAGCCCTAGACACATACATGTTGCTGACAGCACCTCTTCAGTGCACGTTCTCCACATTGTTTGAAACGGCAGACTGGAGTTTGGGTGTGGGCTGTGTTTGTGGATTGTTGGTGTCACTCATGATGGGTTACGCCTGCGTCTCTGACCCACTTCAGATGGAGAAAACACACCTGGTCCTTCCGTCTCGCCTCCCTCTTTTACACTCTCTCTCCTCGCACTCTCTCGCTCTGTCACATTTACCCAGCCAGGATCTGGAGCCGCTCGGGCTGTCTGACCGTAAGTGCTCATCCGATAGGGAATCTCGCAATTCCATGGGGAGCAGAAATAAAGGAAAGGGCTTTATATCTCTCAGGACCATTTCTGAATGCCTTTTTTGTTCAGATGGGCCTTTCGAGTTGTCTTATCTCACTTTGAAGCTTTTTTTCCTTTCTTTAAAGGATGTTTTTGCTAACAAAACCAGTATAACAGTAATGTATAATAATGATGATTGTTTTTGCTTTTTTATTCTCTCTGCAGGTAAAAAGAAGCTTCCAAAAGAGCTCAAGCTTCCAAAAGAGGTGTTCGAGAAACCGGCACCTGCTCCTACGTAAGATTTTATACAGATTTAATTTAGTTGATTTTGTGCTTTTTAACATTTATAATTGGTAACAGGTTTTTAAATCGTGTAATATGTCTGAAACTGAAAGTAGAACAGGTTGTATAATTAAGGCTGGCTTCAGTTTGTGAGTCATTTACCGTGTCAGACAAGGACACTCAATGGGATTTCTTTGTCACACAGACCCCCGAGAGACCTGGACTCCAAAGCCTACGTTACCATTGGAGAAAAGGTGCGTTTTATCATCCTTTCTTTTAATTGAGCAGAATCGTGCTTATTCAAATGCCTCTTCGTCTTTATCTAGTTATTTGGGTGTTTAATTCTTTTGGACTCATGTATTTTGTTTATGATGAATCTGCTTTTTGACTTTATAATGAATTTAAAGCATTAATTGTGTCTGTTTTCTCAAAATTGTGAGGTTTTACGTAATCTTTTTTTGTTATTCTGACTTTTTCCACAGAACAGAGGAAATAAAAACTAGAATTGTTAAGACATTGATAAAACTTGAGATGAAAAAACAATAAGATATAGTCTCAGAATTGTGGGACAATGTCTAAATTGCGATGTAAAGATGTTAACAAATGTAAATTTAGGTTTGTGAAATGGAAAATAATATTTTTTGAGAGAAAAACTTGGAAATACAAGCTTGTAAACTCTGAATTTTAAGATGTAAACTTAGAATTTTGCCCCCCACATACTCTTCTCTCCATAAAAAACTGCTTTATTTATTATTTAATATTTGCACAAATAAAATTGCACATATTCATGGCACTACATTGCAATAGTTCATCTTAAATTGTACATACCCACTATACATATTCATTTGTAATTGTTTATATCTATCTGCATACCTCTGAGTATTAATAGCAACCTGTACATGTATTCATCTGTTGTAAACCTCTGTTCATAGTTAATACAACCTGCGTATCATGTTCATAGTACATCCATCTGTAAATATCATCATAGTTTTTCTATAATAGCACTTAAAAACGTATATCTATGTCCTGCACTTGCTGCTATTGCACTCCTGGTTAGACCTAAAGTGCATTTTGTTGCCTTGTACATGTGTAATGACAATAAAGTTGAATCTAATCTAATCTAATGTAAAGAATTCTAAGAAAACAGAAATGTCAGACTCTAAATTGTGAGACTTAAACTATCGATTGAGATATAATTATGAGAAGTAAACTTTGAAATAAATGATAAACTCAGAATGACAATGTAAACAAGCAATTGCAAGATAAAAACGAAATAAAAAGTGGAAATTAAAAGTCAGAAATGCAGGATAAATTCTAGCAATTGTGAATTTGGCATTTTCAATTGTGAAATGTCAACTTAAATTTGTACGATGTAGACTTGCATGTAAACTCACGTAAATTACGAGACATAAACTGAATTATAAGGTGTAAGCTTGGCTTTGCAAGGTCTCAACCAGAATTGTGAGATTTCAAATGGAAGTGTGTGATTGTGCAAATCAAAGAAATATAGTTCTCGTTAAATAAAAATAGTCAATTATGATTAATTATGATTATGCTATTATAAATTCAATAATAAATTCTTAAAAGACTGAATCAGGGTTTCTGCGAGGTCTTAACATGTCTTAAATCTTAAAATGTAAATTTTAAGCCTTAAAAAGTCTTAAATTTACTGAAATATTGGGTTGTAGGTCTTAAATCTTTTTTTAAACGTGTCTTAATTTTCTCTTTGTTAATGTATTGCTACACAATCTAGCCAAAACCTATTACTATTTAAAATATTTTGCTAAAAAATATCTAAAATATTATTATTTATTATTATTAATATATAATTGTATTGTTAGATGTATTTAATTATAATATATATTTTTTATTAGGAAAAATAAAACTTTTTTCCATCTTGGCCATTTGAAAAACTCCTTATACAAGTCTAAAGGTTCATTCATAATGGTCTTAAAAATGTCTTAAAAGTCTTAAATTTAATTTGGTGAAGCCGGCAGAAACCCTGTGACTGTATCAAAGGCAAATTAATCAATTTAGAATTATGATGGGATGAAAATGTCAGAATTGTGAGATACAAAGTCACAAATTACTTTTCTATTTTTTTATCCCATTAATCAGTGTTACAATTAGTATGTTTACATGGACACCAATAATTTGATTTTGATATGATTAAGAGTCTACTATATAAACAGCCATTTTAGATTAATCTGATTAAGATCATAATCGAACTAAACCGAAATCGGATTAAGACGTGGAGTATGGTGATATTAGTTGCAATATTGAAGTGCAGTACAAGCATGTAAACACTGCAATCAAACACAGTAATCGCAGCATTTTGTGACAGGATATTCCATACACACTCGGCTGTTTGACACTATTCTCTGCACCTACCGAGTCAGAGAAGAACCACAGGCACCTGCATTGCGAAATGTTGAGGTTTTTTTTCCCCCATACAGCGTGGGGTATCAAATTCCTTTAAAACAACCCTCTTCCAGCAGGTCAGACTCGCAATAAATATCTCGTTTGTCACGGGGGGCATGCATGAAATGTTCCCGAATGAAAGTGAAATTGCCAAACTGCAAACAACCGAAATTACATGAAACTCTGGAGGAAATATGAATAGCGTGCTGATGCAATGACGTTAATCGAATTATGTGCTATAACATGTAAAACAGGATCATACAAGAAACATTTAAAAAGCAACTCACGTAAACACCTTAATCATATTATTGTCTTATTCAGACTAAGACAAATCATTTGATTGCTGATGTCCATGTTAACATAGTCAATAAATGAAATCTGGCTTCTGTGGGAAATAATAGTTAATGCTTTTGAGTTTCGCTTCACCTGCATCTCTTACTCATCTCTGTTAAAAAGCTCTCTAAGAGGAACTATCCTTGCGTCACCACCTGTATGCAAAAACATTGCGACTTTGTCATTTGCATTCCTGTTGTAAGGTTGATAGACTTATCTTTTCAAATGGCATATTTTGCATCACTTTATATGGTGATGCAACTCCTTGTCCAGGGCTTGATATGAAAGCTTGGCTTGGTGGAAGACCTGCGGGTCGTAAAGAACGGCCCAGTGCACATTACAGCCCATTTTGACTGTGTCTGATTGTAGGCAGCCTGGAATGCACTTTACTGCCTCTCGGGTTGTAAAAATATTTATTTTAAACTCATCAAATAAGTGGAATTTTCCATTGGCAAAGATTTGAGGCTTTTTGTCTTACAACCAACAAGTATGTAACATCTTTTTTTATATATCAAATCAGGTTGGCACATATGATCTTTTGTGAAGAATGTAGCCTCCAGGTTTGAGGCATTTGTTGTGATGTGCTAGAGATAGTGAACTGAAACCAGTTTGGAAACTTTATCTCTGTGAATTGCGTTCTGCCATTCTTTATACCACATAGGAAATGCTCATTTGTGGTATTTTCTTTCTTATTTTTCCCATTGAGATGTCTTTCAGACTGCCGTTGGTGTAGGATTCAGTCTGTCTGCCTCTTTTTTCATGTTTTATCTGTGTATACAGTTGAAGGCAAAATAATGTTTTTTTTTCCTTTTCAAATATTTCACAAATGATGTTTAAAGGTAATGAAAGTTTCTGACTCTTCTAAAGCATAAAAATACCATAATATGTTTGCAGATATTTAAGAAACATGCTAAGTCAGAGGTCTTAAGCTCAAATTCGTGAGGGACCATTTCAGTGATTGACAATTCATTGTAGGGCTGTTATCTTATAGACATGATGTTCATAATTCAAGTATTACCTGTCTCAAATCAACAAATCAGCACGTTTTTTTGCTTCACAAAACCACCGAAATACATCTGTTTCTGTTTAAATTAGCATTTTGACATTTAAATAGTCATAATAATGATAATAATAATTATTATTATTCTGTCCCAACCAATAGTTGCTTTACCAAAAGTTTAACAGATAGCCTAAAACAGCAGAAACAGTTTGGGTAACTTTACTGACTTGCAATGGTTACTGGCAATGGTTCTTCTCAATATCTTTCTTTTTTGTAACTAAAATTGCAACAGAGAGCTGGAAAAGTATACACACATTAACATGTTCAATTCATCCAGCAGTAGAATGTACAATGTTGCCATGGAAATATCAATAAGCATATTAGAAAATCTTATTAAATTAGACCAATTGAATCGAATATTAGCAAAATGATCATATTTGTTACACCACCAGCATAATGTGTAAGCCATCAAAAAGTGTTTGTTTAACAAAATACAAGTGGTATAAAACTGATAATAATTAAATGACCCTTGAATATTTACAAAAATGGAGCTTTAGGAAAAATAGAGCACTTTATTTCAACGTTTAATTCAGCCACAGAAATAATCTGCATGTGTGTTAGGCTGCTCTTGACCTTAGCCTGAGAAAAAACGAAAGTAAAACTGAAATACAGTATATTATAGTGCAGTATTTCAAACGTACAATAGGTGGGGATCACAAGTGGCTATACGCGACAGCACAACAATTTTAATGATTCAAATATATGTTTTGGTGGGCCGAGTCGCGTCAAATTTTTGAAGTTTGGGCCGGAGGGAGGAGGAGGGGGCCAGAAGTTTAAGACCCCTGTGCTAAGTGAACACTGAATAAAGCACATGAGGTGTACCTGAAGTGATCATGTCATCAAATTTTCTGTTGTTCAGCTGCAAAAAATAGAAACCATTTCTTAGGCTGCATTTACACTGCAGATCTTGCAGGTCAATTCCGATTTTGTGATTGTATCCGAATGTTTTATTTTTATCTTTTTTGGATGACTGGCTTACATCATCTTTTAAAAGTGTCTCGTATCCGATTGTCTGCATTTACACTGCACACGGCAAAGGTGCAATAATTGACACGAAAAAAAAAAAGAGCGTGCACTGATTGACAACTGATATTAAAAGATCGCCCTTTTTTCCATTCCTATATTTAATTTGTTTGCAGGGTTTCATATTTTAATTATTTTAACAAGTTGTTTTGCAACTAGTTATAACAGAAAAGATATCATTTGGCCATCTTCTTTTAATCTAGGCTTTTTAAAACCAGCTATTTTAATGTCAAGTTCATGGCGTGATTTATTCACATGATGCATGCAACAGGTTTTAGTTTATGTTGTTTACGCGGCGGATGTTTTTCTCTCTCTCTCTCTCTCTCTCCCTCTCGTTAACATGCTTAATAGCATTGTGATATTCAAGATTTGTAAAGTCATACAGCTTTGAATGACTTGAAACAGCGACCACAAGTCTCTCCTCCATCATTAAAAGCTCGCCGAACACAAAACACTGCAGTCACCTCAAAAAAAACAACAAAAAAAAAACGGCTCAGGATCGGATTGGTATCGATCGATACTCAGACTTTTGTTATCAAAAAATGGTATTGGTGCATCCCTACTTAAATATTTGTGCTACATGACAATATAAAAGCTATTTTAGTTCTTGTGTGTGAGATTTAAGGTTTGGGACTCTGCTGAAGTCTGTTCTGAAATGAAAGCATGATGTCATCCGCTATGGTTTTTAATGATACGCGACTAACATTGACAGGTGAAAATCCGATCTACCTGCTTACACTGCAGACAAGTGAACACAGATCCGATTCATATCGAATGAATTTTCACAAATGAATAAGGCCTGAATCTGATTTGAGTAAATCGGAGTCCATGTGATTTAAATTTTTTTCCTGTTTACACGTGCATGGGCCATATCCGATCTGTGCCACATGGAAGAAAAAATCTAAATTGGGTCACTTGAACCATGCAGTGTCCTTCCTTTTATCCTTAAATCCTTTTAGTTTAATAAATAACTAGAAAATTTGTTTTATCGCGTGCCGTTGCTTATACTTACAGAATAGCTTAAATCAGCCATAAAACGGCTCGATAGTTAGGCATACTCATGCCAATCTGACAACCTGTACTTGCATGTGTTTTGATCTAGGAGTGCAATACCTTGTTCAGCCACTGGGTGTCAAACTTGCATACTCCACCTTTAACAGAGCAAGGATTTTTTTCACAGTATTTCCTGTAATATTTTTTTCTTCTATAGAAAGTTTTATTTGAGCTAGAATGAAAGCATTTAAAAAAGATTTTAAGCCATTTTGCATAATAACCTTAACTTGCCTAATTAACCTAGTTAAGCCTTTATATTGTACTTGAAGCTGAATACTAGTATCTTAAAATATATCTATTAAATTATTATGTACTGTCATCATGCCAAAGATTAAAGAAATCAGTTATCAGAAATGAGTTATTAAAACCTGTTATGTTTAGTGTTGAAAAAATTCTCTAGATTAGACAGTATGTGTGGAATCAATATTTAGGAGGGCTAACAATTCTGAATTTGACTGTATGTTATATGCTTTATGATGTGTTTATGTTGTGAGCAGAACTTTGTGGTGAAGGCCGATGATTTGGAGCAGATTGGAGAGTTGGGACGAGGGGCGTATGGAGTGGTGGACAAGATGAGACACGTCCCCAGCGGTGTAATAATGGCAGTAAAGGTGAGTTCATGCACACTATAAGCATTCTGTTTAAAACATGTCAAAAGCTTTTGACATCTGGACAGTTGATTAGAAATTATCTGGCTGTCCTAGTTGGATCCTTCTCTTGAATTTACTATTGCGGTGCATGTTAGTTTTTAAATGAGTCATGAACTTGCTTCTGTGCGTAAGCTGTACTGTTCTCTGGAATCCACTTTTAATGGCATCAACATTTTGTTCCTCAAATGATAGAAGTAACATAGACTACATTTTGTTCTGTTTTGATCTCTTGGCTACATTTAAATGAACAATTTTGTCAATCTAAATTAGTTGAATACATTTAAAAATCTGTTGATGTACTCAAAACCTCTGACTAATAGGCTAATATTTTTTAACATGTTTTTTTGTTGGGTATATCAGAGTAAATAATAACTCTCTGAATATAATTTAAATAATAAAGATATAAATACACATACACAAACACTGTAAAACCACATACTAGTTCACCAAACAAGAAAGTATCAGGAAAACACAAAATAAGTATATATAAAAATCTGATCATACACTAATAGGTATACACATACACAAATACATACATGCATAAATCAGCTTTAAGTAAATAATATTCATAATAAAACTAAATAATTATAATAATAGTAATAAAAAACAAAGAGTAGGAACAAAATAAATATAAATGTATAGAAAAACAAGCATTTATTAACTGCATTTATAAACAGTTATAGTTAATGTCTCCTTAAAATGTTCCCGAAAAGGGTTCCATATTTTCTGAAACTCTTGGCTTTAGTTTTATTGCAAATCAAATCTTTTCCATCCTGAGAGCATGTAGAAAATTAAAAACCCATTGGTGATAAGGAGGGAGAGCTGCTTTTTATAGGTTTTATAGTCTGATACATTGTTGTTTTTGCTGTATCTTTATTGTTTTTAGTATCTACTGTAACTAGTTAATGTCCTCTCAAATTGACCAGTTCTTTTCATTCAACGCCGTCTTTATTAACTTAATATTTGAATTACTATTATACTTTTGAAAATGACTGAAAAAATAGCCAGGTTCAAGTGTTTGTATAATATTTTTTTTTATTCGTCCAATCCAATTGAAATTTCAATCCGATAGAGCTTAATTGGATCAATTTACTTGATTACATGAACATTCTTCTGTTCAACTGTAATTCAATTCAACTGTAAATCTGACTACAAATGCTAAATTGGAGACTCTGAAGTAAACACCCACTGGTATGTCTGGCAAACTTTTCTACAAAGTAAATGTGCATTGTGGTTTCACTGTGGTTTTAAAAAAGTACAAAACTATTCAAATTAGGCAGTTACTTTGTCCTTAAAGGTGCCATATTCCGCTTTGGTTTAATGGGTTTAATTGTTCCCTGATATCTAGATAGTAGGTCTATGGCTTTGATAAGTTTAAAAAATCTCCTATCTCCTAATTCTATTTTTTTTTACCAGATTTGTTGTGGATAAAGGCTAAACTATAATTAAACTTGACAAAAGAGAGTGATAGAGATGCTGTATTTTGAAGTCAAAGAAAACACAGACAGGAATTAATATCAACCTCTGCATGAACATATGACATAAGTGATTTGACATTATTTAGCACACATGTTTGTTAAAACATATGCTTAAAATTTCACAATAAACATAATAAATTAACCAGAGATATAACTAAACATATCCTATGCCTCTTTTGAGTGGAGATGAATAAATGTTTAATCTGTAAATCTTTCATTTTCCGTCCTGAGGTGAGTTTGAAACATGTCTTGTGCTGTCTTTGCCCAGCAAAGGACAGTAAACAATTTGGGGCTCGCGTTTTACATAGTAAGTGAAATATACCCTAAAAATAATTAGGGGAGGAAAGCTATAACTTTGTTCTCACTAGAAAACGTTTGGCTTATCAAACACACAGCCTGAGGCATGCATATTAATGATACCAGAGCTGCATTTAAGCTGTGTTTTCTTGATTGCTCGTCAGGTCCGGATGAATGACCTAAAGTTGGCTTACATGCAAATGTGGAGGGCATGGCCTATAAATCTGATCACAGTTTGTTTTGTCTTCTGATTGGCCTGTTGTCCACTGGGGTTTTACACTTGTGGAATTTACAAGAAAATGAGAAAACTGTGGTGTTTGAGGTTCACAGTATGCCCATTTTCATATACTGATCATTTATTAATCTACTATGCCTTGGTATACCCAGATTTTAATTATGGGGCAACTTATATTTCCATGACAACATTAGATTTGCACAACCATATTAAAGTGCACTTCACAAAACTGAATTTATTTGATTAAAATGTACAGAAAAAATAAGTGTAATATTGTAAAATATTTTTAAATAAAATAAAACAGCTTTCTATTTTAAAAGATTATAAAATGTAATTTATTCCTGTGATGGCAAAACTGAAATTCAGCATCCTTTATTCCATATTAATGTTAATATTTTTTTTGTGACTCTTATTCAATATCAGAAATTAACACTGTTTATTTGAAATAGAAGATTTATTTATTTTTTATAACATAATTATTTTTCCCCTCTGCAGCGGATCCGGGCCACAGTAAACACACAGGAGCAGAAGCGGCTGCTAATGGATCTGGACATCTCGATGAGAACAGTGGACTGCTTTTACACCGTCACCTTCTACGGGGCCTTGTTCAGAGAGGTAGAGCTGTTAGCATTTAATCCTCCTTCACAAAGTGCTGATTGGACAGACAAAAGGCCAGTTATCTGAATCGGTGTCCGCGTAATGTCTGGACGCTGCTATTGTTCTTTGACCCAAAAGAAAAGTTCCACAGGAAGTCCTACAATGGGAATGTTTAGTCATTTCCTGCTGTCTCGTTTTGATGTCAGATTGTTTTGTCGGCAAACAATTAAAATGAAATTTCAGCGAGTCACTGTTTAAAAATAAAGGAATTAAAAAGTAAATGTTATTGTAATTTTACAGTAAAATACAATGTTTTTTTTTTTTTTTACTTTATAGTGTATTTGGAGTAGTACAGTATTTTTGTGTGTATTATTTTTATTTACACTGTTTCTTATATTTTTAGTCATTCATTCATTCATTCATTCATTCATTCATTTAATCAACCAAATATTTAAAAAGTATATTTAAAAAAATATTAATTAATAAATATGAAATAAAAGCGGAGTTGCTGTTTTAAAATGAAAAAAAAAAAAAAAATCTAAGACGTCAATATTATTGTAACTTTACAGGGACAAGCCTTTACAGTATTTGCATGTATGCAGTTTATTTAATTGTATTATTTTGAATCATGTGAGCTGTGATTGAGTTAAGTAAATATAAGCTATCGGTGCATATTTTTATTTGCCTGTAGCCTGTCAAAATAAAAGCTTGGTTACTATTTGAAAATAAAGACATTAAGACATTAATTTGTTTATAATTAATGGTATTGTAATTTTATGATAAAATAAAATTAATACTGTTTTTAAATTGCACTTATGGTATTAGACAAATTTGTTTGTCTTTGTTTGCTAAATTTTATTTTATTTTTGTCCCAGGGCGACGTGTGGATATGCATGGAGTTGATGGACACTTCTCTGGATAAGTTTTATAAGCAGGTGCATGAGAAGGGAAAGACCATCCCGGAGGACATCCTGGGCAAGATCACAGTCTCTGTGAGTATTGCCACATTCACTGGATTACATGGCATTTCAAAATAAAGAATAAATAAATAAATAAATAAATAAATAAATGGATAAATCAAAATAAAACAAATTATGAAAAAAATATAAAATAAAATAAAATATAAATAAATAAATTTTAATAAAATAAAAATTAAATATTAAAAGATGAAATAAAAAATAAATAAAAAGTTTAATAAAAATGTAACAAAAAATAAGTAAAATTTAAATACAATTAAGAATTTAAATAAAATAAATAATTAAAAAATTAAAAATTAAAAAAATAAAGAAAAAATAAAAATGATTGTTTATGTGTAATTGATTTGACAAATAAAGTTAAAAACTGAACACTAGTGTTAAAAATAAAGCAAAATTATAACTTTTTGAAATTTTACAGTAGTGTCTTCTTGGTATTACAATAAATGTATTAGTAAGAGAATAATTGTTTATTTCCAAACATATTTAAATCACCAGGTCAAAAGTTTTCAAACAGAACAATAAAAATACTGCAATGTCATTCTAATGCAGCACAGCCTTAAATGAAATATACATTTAATGCGTAAGTGCTCTTTTAAATTGCACGTCCACATCCTGAACAGTAAAGCTAATTTAATGCTGTGTAGTTCCTGAGCCCTTCAGCCCTGTAATGAGCCTGTTGTTTTCTATTCTTTTTGCAGATTGTGAAAGCATTAGAGCATCTCCACAGCAATCTGTCAGTCATACACAGAGGTAAACATACAGTCAAAACGGCTTAACTTTTTTTTTTTTTGCTTTATTATACATATTTATTTATATTTGATGCCAGCAATTGATTTTCCTGTTTACTGTGTTTCTCCAGACGTCAAACCATCTAATGTCCTGATAAACATGCAGGGTCAGGTGAAAATGTGTGATTTTGGTATCAGTGGGTATCTTGTGGATTCAGTGGCAAAGACGATGGACGCCGGCTGCAAACCATACATGGCGGTAAGTTTAAAGTAAACTTAGCAGTAAGTAACATGTAGTATTGTATACAGTTGAAGTCTGAATTTTTAGCCCCCCTGTTTTATTTTTCTCAATTTCTGTTTAATAGAGAGAACATTTCTTCAACACATTTCTAAACATAATAGTTTTAATAACTCATCTCTAATCACTGATTTATTTTATCTTTGCCATGATGACAGTACATAATATTCGACTAGATATTATTTAAGACACGTCTATACAGCTTAAAGTGACATTTAATTGAAATTCTGAACTTACACGGAGAGGATGCAGGACTGAACTGTGTGTTAGGCTACTTAATATTGAGGAAAAGCCCCAATCAGAGAGGCGAATGTCTGCAGCCCCGCCTCCGTTTTCAGATGTCTCCGTCTTTCCCCATCCACACTGATACGGAGCAGCAGCGTTTCAGAATGAAAACGGCCTCTCCAGCGTTTTCGAAACGATCCGTTTTCAGCGCTCGAGAACTCCGGCGTAGTATGGACAGATTCTGTCAGTGTACAGTGCGGCGCGGGCCACAAAATATTGCACTGAGGGCCGCAAATGGCCCGCGGGCCGCGAGTTTGAGAACCCTGCTTTAGACACTCACTGGCCACTTTATTAGGTACACCTGTCCAACTCCTCAATACCGCAAGTTTCTAATCAGCAAATCACAGGGCTGCTCGATTTTGGAAAAAAATCATAATCATGATTATTTTGGTCATAATTGTAATCACGATTTTTCAAAACGATTACTGTTGAAGTTAAAATTATTAGTTACATAAATAATTATTATTATTTATGTTTAACAGAGCAAGGAATTTTAACAGTATTTCCTATGATATTTTTTCTTCTGGAGAAAGTCTTATTTGTTTTATTTCGGCTAGAATAAAAGCAGGTTTAAATATTTTGAAAACCTATTTTAAGGTCAATATTATTAGCCCCTTTAGGCAATATATATTTTTAATTGTCTGCAGAAGAAACTACTGTTACACAATGACTTGCCTAAATACCCTAATTAAGCCTTTGAATTAGAATGCTTGTATTTTGAAAAATATCTATTCAAATATTATGTGCTGTCATCATAGCAAAGATAAAAGAAATTAGTTATTAGAAATTAGTTATTAAAACTTGTGTTTAGAAATGTGTTGAAAACAAATCTTTCAATTAAACAGAAATTGTGGGAAAAGGGTTGCTAATATTCAGGAGAGCTAACAAAGATAATATATACAGTTATTTTCCTCTGCAAAGGAAAGAGAAATAAATATAATAGAATAAAAATATTAAACAAACTGTGCTTTAAAGGGTCACGAAACACAAAAACACATGTTTTGAGCTGTTGACAGTCGTATATGTGTCCCACACTGCTAAAAACACTATTAGGACACCTATATTTCACTAAAAAGTGTAAATTGGTTGTTTTTGCGTTATTTCAAGCAAATTCGTACTTCCTGTTTGAAACGAATTTTTGAAGCTGCGTCATGGTCATGACATAATAGCGTGTATTCCAGCGTGCAGACTGGACGTCTGTGCCAGAGTGAGTCTTATTACGTCTTACAGTGTGTTGCATTAATGCATGAGTAAGGCTTGGTTCAAACCAATCAGCGCGCTCTATTGTGCAACTTCATTAATATTCATTAGTGTCATCGTGTTTACGCCACAGAGACGCCACGTTGTGTTGGCAAAACAAGCGTGAAGTGTTGCTTTTATAGTTTGCTGCCATTAAGTTTCGTTTTCATTTTCTCTCTGTGAGAGCTCAGCTGGATCACGTGTGGATTAACAGTGTACGCGACGCGCGACAACAATAACTTGCATGTCTAAGGGGGATTATTGTTTACCTGAGAGCTGTTCTCATCTGCAAATGCTGAAATCCGTATTCGCTTGTAACGTTAGTCTCCTCTTCATAAAGACGCGGCTCTAGTTGCTGGTGATTGTCCTGTCTCTACAGATTTGGTAAATGAGCGACCAGTGCTCTTTGTTTATTCAGTTTGTTCGTATCGAATTAAGTTAACAATTGCACTGAGTGCAAACATAGCACCGCATTTTGTGACCGGAATAACACACTCGGCTTTCTGACTCTACCTGCCGTGTGCATCTAAGTTTCCGGGAAATGCGGAGGTTTTTTTTTCTCTCATTCGCCGTGCGGTATCAAACATTGCATGAAAAATACACGGTAAGAGCAGATCCTCGAATCAAATATCTCGTTTGTCGCGAGGGGCATGAATGAATTCCCTGAATGAAAGAGCCAAACTGCAGTTAAAGTCCACCATTTAATAATTTGGCAAATTATTCGACTACAGATGTCCATGTAGGTTAAACACCATCACTTTCTCATGTGTGTGTATTTTGACTGAAACTCGCGCGCGCCCAAATAGACACTCCCACACCATCCCACTTTAGTTCCTCCGACACTCCCCCCTAAACAGAGCTGGACACGCCCACTTTTCTGACTTTTTCCAAAGTAGAGGTGTGAAAACACCCTGCTGAAACGAGGGGGTTTCATGGCCCTTTAAGCATCTTCACTGTAGGAAAAACACTTTAGCTACAAAAGTCCTTCAGTCAAGAGCAGCGAGGAATTTTCTCCTTTTGTTATTTGATTAATAATGATAAAAACAGGCGGCAGCAGAAATAGTGCGCTGTCTTTTTAATGGTTTCGCTTTGCTTAAGATTTTTTTATTTACATTTTTTTTAGGACAACAGTATCTCCACAGAAAAGATCTCCAAAGATGTTGTTTTAAATTCATTTATTTATTTCTGATTTTTTAAACTAACAAGGACAGCAGAAATCAAAGATCCATTTTAATAATTTAGCCTGACATGTTTACTGTTCCAAAATATTTAAAATGTTTCTCAAAATAAAATATATCATGTTTAAAAGGGGAAAAGGTTTTGTTTTTTACCCAAACATTTAAAAAGAATACATTTTAGAGCAGTAATTACAATACCGTGAAACAGTGATACTTTTATGCAAGGTTATCACACCATCAGAATATTATACAGGCCCATATCTAGTTCAGACTGTTTGATTTTCAAAGAAGTCATGTCACAATTTTTTTCACTCTGCGTAACTATCTGGGCAGCATTGTGTCGCTGCTGTTTAAACTGCAAGATGGATGGCAGCAGGAGGTTTCGCACTGCATGACAATTGTACATTTACAATATTAGGAATTGCCAACAACTTTGTATTGGGTCGCAAACTACTGTTTGATTGTTGCTCATGTGAAGGAGCACAGATTTGCCTGTGATTTCAGGCATTTGTTTGATTTCTCAAAACCTATCGTAGAGTCAAAATTAGGGCTAAAATCATGCAGTCTGAACTTATTATTATTATTATTATTATTATTATTGTCATAATTATTATTATTATTATTATTATTATTATTATTATTATTATTGTCATAATTAGTATCATTATCATCATTATTATTATTATTATCATAGTTATTATAATTGTCATAATTAAAATAATAATAATTATTAATATTGTTATTATTGTTAATATTATTATTATTATTATAATTTTTCATTGAAATAACATCCATCATTATTTAAATGTAGACCTCCCCCATATAAATAGTTTAGCTTGTTTTTGTGTAGCGTTTTTCAAAACGCAGTGTATTACGGTCGACTGTACTCTGTACTGATTTAGACATGAGCTTTTCTAATAAATAAACCACACATACTCATTGAGACGCTGTTAAAGTGTGTCTGCAGCTCCGCGAGCCACTGTTCATGTTACTCTGTTATAAAGAGTGTGAATATTGTATGTCTAAGAAGAGAGACGTGTGTCATAAAGAGAATACACTGCGAGCAAAAGTGATAAGTGTATTTTATAACTCTCTTTCTCAGGCCTGCTTATCTCTCTACCTCTGTTTATCAAACCACACTTCCTCTTTTGCCCACATAATAATAATAATAATAATCATTATCATCTATCATTTTTCCTTCTCATTCACAGCCTGAGAGAATCAACCCAGAGACCAATCAGAAAGGCTACAATGTCAAATCCGATATCTGGAGTTTAGGTATTACAATGGTATGTCTGAGCAACTTCATATACTTCTGATTTCTAATTAACTTCATTTATGAACACTTGTCAGGGTTTGTAAGGGTGCTGGAAATCTCTGAATTTTAATCTAGTGCTTTTAAGGTTTAAAAGTGTTTCTATTTTGCAGAAAGTGCTTGAAGATGTAATTGTGTTGGTTTACTGGTAATTTGTCTTAGTAAATGGGTACAAACAATTAACTAATTAAATAAAATAATACACATCTTTTTGCTTTATCATTAAATGGAAACAAAATGCCTGCAGATTACCCTACTCATAAGTAAACAATGCATTGAATTAAAATGAATGTAAATGTAAGGTAACACATTTAAACTGGTTCAAAAATGAACTGGAAAGTGCTTAAATGTGGCTTTGGAAAAGCAGAAGAAACTCTGTAATGTTATCTTTATTGTTCAAAATTAGGTGGAGTTTTAGTTGTGGCTATACTATGCTAGTGGTAAAATAAAAATGCAAATATAAAATGTATTTAGATATATATTTATATTAAAAAAATCATTTTTATTGTTTTGTTTTATTTTATTATATTATATTATTATTTTATTTTTAGAATATTTTATTTTTCTTTTTTTTCTTTTATTATTTTAATTTATTTACTTTTATAAATTTGTTTTTCTATTGTTGTTGTTATTTTTATTTTATTTTTTATTATTTCGTTTGATATGTAATATTTTTGCTTTTCTTTTTTCCTTTATTTAATTAAAATAATTTATTTATTTTTTATTTATTTTATATGATTTTTATTTTTATTTTTTATTAAAATTTTGATTAATTTAATTTAGTTATTATTTTTTATTGTATTTTTTATCTTATTGTTATTTTTTATTTTATTGATTTTTTATTGATTTATTTTATTTTATACTTTATTGTTATAATTTTATAATTTTTTTTTGCTATTTTATTTTATTGAAAAAACAGTGGTCAGAGTTGTAGAACTGCAATAACAGTTGCACAAAGAAAAATAACAGCTAAACTTTCTGAAGGTTTCAGCGACCCAAAATGTGTAAGGCATGTTCAGTAATCTCTAATTTCTCACAGGGCATTAGTAGTTTCCCCCATAGTCCTCCATCAGACCCAAGTAAATCAAACTTTCTTTCATCTTAAAGTGTTCTTTGGACCAGTTCTCTGTCCATACAACTTACATCTCAACAGATCAAGTTATCAAGGTCAAGTCTTAAAACCTTGCATCAGAAAATATATAAATCCTGAATCTGCTTAAAATCAGTGTGAAATCAAAATTTACAATGTTTGTTTTGCTAGCACACATTGTTATATTTTATTTGAACAATTAATCCATCTAAGATAATCCAATAATAAAAAAAGTTTTGTTTTGGTAATCTTTAATCAAAGTTTGACCATTTCTGTGTTTAGAGTTCTGGTCCTTTTTTGTTGACGTCATTTTGACTGCTTCCGCTTCAATATTCTTAACCACGCCCCTTTTACCGTTAGTTTGCCATAAGTGAATGATGCTCAAAAAGGAAGCCCCACCCACTACTCAACATTCCAATTTAGCTGGAAGTACATCAACATGTTTAGATAAAAGTCAACAATTTCCAGCTTGTTTGGCTCTTTTACTTCTGTTTATAAATGTCACTTCTTGGTTTGACTTTTTAAAAGGGGTCAGAAATCTGTGACACTGACTGTGCTGCTCATAGCACGTTTGGTTTGTGGTGATAGTTATGTGACGTGTGTGTTTATCAGATCGAGCTGGCGATTCTGCGGTTTCCCTATGACTCATGGGGGACGCCATTTCAGCAGCTAAAGCAGGTGGTGGAGGAGCCATCGCCTCAGCTGCCCGCCGACCGATTCTCTGCCGACTTCGTGGACTTCACATCACAGTGGTAGGAGCCGACACAAACACACACACACTTGCTTAATTATACATTGCTGCTGGCCTAATTTCAAATATGAGAAGTAGTTGAAGTGTATGTGAACCGTTTTATATACATTGGCGAGTTGAAGACTAAATTATTAATTATTAATTATTTGTTTTCTTTTAATATTACCCAAGTGATGCTTAATAGAGCAAGCATAGTATTTCCTATGTAATTTTTTTTTCTCAAAGTCTTATTTCTTTTAGTTTTAATATTATTATCCCCTTTAAGTAATTATTATTTTTTGATTGGCTATAGAGCAAGTTCAGTGAGTTGCCTAATAAACATAACTCACCGGCCACTTTATTAAGTACACCTGTCCAACTGCTTGTTAACGCAAATTTCTAATCAGCCAATCACATGGCAGCAAATCAATGCATCTAGCCATGTAGACATGGTCAAGATGATCTGCTGCAGTTCAAACCGAGCATCAGAATGGAGAAGAAAGGCCAAAGGTAAGAGGAGAATGGCCAGACCGGTTAGTGCTGGTACTACAGTAACAGAAGACCACACTGGGTGCCACTGCCGTCAGCTAAGAACAGAAAACTAAGGCTAAAATTTGCACAGGCTCACCAAAATTGCCCAGTAGAAGATTGGAAAATGTTGCCTGGTTTGATAAGTATCAATTTCTGCTGCAATATTCGGATGGTAGGTTCAGAATTTGGCCTCAACAACATGAAAGCATGGATCCATCCTATCTTGTATCAACAGTTCAGGCTAGTGGTGTATTGGTGTGGAGGATATTTTCTTGGCATACTAGTACCAATTGAGCATCGTGTCAATGACACGGCCTACTTGAGTATTGATGCTGACCATGTCCATCCCTTTATGACCACAGTCTACCCATCTTCTGATGGCTACTTCCAGCAGGATAACAGCTATGTCATAAAGCGCGAATCATCTCAGACTGGTTTCTTGAACAAGACAATGAATTTACTGTACTGAAATGGCCTCCACAGTCACCAGATCTCAATAGAGCACATTTGGGATGAAAATTTGCATCATGGATGTGCAGCCAACAAATCTGCAGCAAGTACGTGATGCTATCATGTCAATATGGACCAACATCTCTGAGGAATATTTCCAGTACCTTGTTGAATCTATGCAACGAAGGATTAAGGCAGTCCTGAAGGCAAAAAGGGGCCCAAATCGGAACTAGTATGATGTACCTAATAAAGTGGCCGGTGAAAAATAAAAAATAAAAAATCCTGTACTGTCATCATGGCAAAGATAAAAAAAAATAGTTTTTAGAAATGAGTCGTTCAAGCTATTATGGTTAAGAATGTGTTAAAAACATCTTTACGAAAAAAATAAAAGCAGCTAATTATTCTGGCCTGTACTTTAATAAAATATATAAAAGAACAAGTCGTCCTGCATTTAAATAAAAGCAAAATGATCTAAAATGAACCAGAAATTGTGAACAATAGCACTTCTGTTACTGTTGTAGTTTTTTTGATTGTCAAAATGATTATTTTAAAGCTTTATTCAAAATTACATGGGCATATAGGTAGGTTTGATTTTTGCCAAGTACTGTGCGATTCTGGATTAACATCTGTGTTGAACTTGGAACATCATTTTTGTTTGAAAATGTAATTCATACCTATTCCCTACCCCAAAACCCAACCTTAACTTTAAATTACTCCCTAAATCAGACTGCAATAATAGCTGGATAACAGTCATGTAGAAGTGCATAAACCTACCAGTAAGCCTAAAATGAACATAAACTGTAAACTTAACCCTTAATTCTGATTGGCTGATTGGAAAGTTGTTCAGGATCAACATAGATGTTAAATCCAGGTTATGTCCTACTTGGTGAAATCACACTAGCCGTAATATATAAGTTAAAGGAAGTGAAAAACAGAAGTTGCCGTTCACATACTTTGATCACTTTATTAATAATCTAAAATCTAATATCTACAATATGCTTTATTTTGAAGTAATCACTTCATTATAATAAAAAAAAATCTAAGAATTTATGTTTTAGACTATACACAGTTTTATTATTCATTAATTAGATAATCTGTTTATGTAGTAGGGTACAACATGCATCCATTTAAGATTACATTTTATGTATAATATAACAGCTTAGGGAAAATGGTGACAAGTCTGTAACACCCAAAGCTTTAAAAGTTAATGCCAAAGTATAGGAATGTTGTATTTATGTGGCTGCAATACTCTCAAAAATATAAAAAAATACAAATAAAACAATTTAAATCTTTACCATGCTTATTCTGACATTCTCAAAGCACTAACCTGAGTCCCTTTCAAGAAACGAATAGGGTTTCCCAGTACTGGGTTGCGGCTGGAAGGGCATCCACTGCGTAAAATCTATGCTGGCATAGTTGGTGGTTCATTCCGCTGTGGCGACCCCTGATTTAAACAAGAGACTAAGCTGGAGGAAAATGAATGAATGTGGTGTAAAACGGTTGCATTGAGCAATGTACTAGTTTTATTTCACACTTCTAAACAGCATCACTTGACATATTAATATCATATGTAAATGAGGCACATGTAAATGCAGTTCACACCGGATGTTTGTATGTGGGACGGTCATGAGCCGAGATTCTCTAGAACTGTTTTTCTGTGAAACAATGCTGACAACCCACACAGTTTAGTGAAAGTGAAAAGTCTCTCAAAGCACAGCGATTCTCAAAATACATACCTGGACTGTGTATTGTGTAGTAAAAAAGCGAACAGGATGCAGAAACCCTGATTGCATCCTCTCTTGTTCACATCGTGAAAGGAAGTACTCGAGGACACCATGTGCACTGTTGAGGTTTTCTGTTCTCCTTCATGCCACATTTCTAACATGTGTGTGCATGTTTTGGTTTTGTTTCAGCTTAAGGAAGAATTCCACAGAGCGACCGACTTATACAGAATTAATGGTGAGTTTGATTCTACCTTGTTTTTTATTTATTTTTTTTTTTTATAAATATGCATGTTCCTACTTTGTCCTTTAGATGTCAGACTTGTGCTTTCCTTATAAACTTGTGCCTTCTTTCTGTTAGCCTGTTTTATTATGAAGAAGCTGTTTGATTTGTTAACTGTGGTGCAAATTGTTTTAATTTATTGAAAAATTGGTGTAAATGTATTTTTAGAGTCTTATATATAAACTGTGCTGCTATTAAAAAAAACTTTTATTTTTTGAAAGTAAATAATATATTTCTCCTTATTTAAGATTGAATACGATAGTTTATAATAGTGTAATAAAATATAATAATAATAATGATAATAGTAATAATATAAATGGAGTAAAAGTGGTTACACTTAAGCATTTTATTTATTTAATAACTTATTTTCTTATACTCACAGTTGAAGATTAAGTTTAGAGCCCTCCTGTGAAATTGTAATTGTTTTTCTAATGTTTTAAAGTTATGAATTAACAGAGCAAGAAAGTTTTTTTACAGTATTTTTATTATATATATACCAACATATATATATATATATATATATATATATATATTTTTTTTTTTTTTTTTTTTTTTTTTTAGGTTACACTGGAATAAAAACATTTATAAAAATAAATATATAAAACCTGGGGTATTTGGGTATTGTTTGGGTAAAATGGGTCAAGACCAGAGATGCCCAAATTTTGGGCCAAATTTGGCCCATGGTAACCTTTGATTTGGCATCCCATCTGAGAAAAGAGGGAAAATGGCAGAGATGGTTTTGAGATTGCCAATGTTTGCTTTATTGTCAACAGCTAACTGAAATTAAATGGTGTAAATGAATTAGATTTTGTTTAAATAAACATACTGTCACTCGACAATACAGAGACTTTGGTGAGCAAATCAAGTCAAAGGCAGAGTCTGCTTGACTAGTGTATTCAGCATTGAACTCCACTGTCTGATAAATGTGATTGTTTAGCTTTTTATTGCAATAACTTATCAATTTAAAAGTAAAACTGCATTAGATAATACAATTTAAAGTAATGTTTTCTATTATTTTGAAATATTTTGATATAAATTAGGAAATGACCCATGGCAACTTTAATGTAATATAGTACATTTACCTTTGCTACGGCCTACGTAATGATATTTGGTTTTTGGCCCTTCATATAAAAAAGTTTAAGCACCTCTGGTCTAGATCATGTCTTTCATAATTCTCATCCAAAAAGGAAGCAAGAAATTGAATTTACAGAACGTTAAGTTAATTATTATTTATTTATTTATTTAAAAAATATTTAACAGAGCAAGAACATTTTTTACAGTATTTCCTATTATATTTATCAAGAGTATTAGACCCCATAAGATGTTTTTTTCTAAAGGAAAAAAAAAACACTCTTACCTAGTTAACCCAGTTAAGCCTTACAATGGCACTTTAAAATGAATCCTAGTATCTTGCAAACTAGTAAGTTTGTACTTTCATCATGGTAGACACAAAGATATGAGAAATAGTTATTAAAACAATTTTAAAAACAAAACAATCGATTTTTATAATATATAACAATAATATAAAACACAATCAAAATTTATTTAAACATTTTAAAGTGATACATTTTTCCAGCAGCAGCAGCATTTACATTTTTATTTTGTTTAATTTTCATGTTATTTGTGTTCTCCCCTGTCCCACCTTGTTTCAAATCCAATTTGCATTGGATTAAAATATGCCAGGGTTCCCACACTTCTTCAGAGTACTTGAATTACAGACTTAAAATTACTTAAAAATGAACACAGGTCTTTGAAAGTGCTTAAATTAAATTTGTAATTAAATTTGTTTATTGTTTGATTTCAACAATTGTACTCCATTTGTCAAAAACCGAATGAAAAACAGAAATTCTAAAATGAAAAATCTTGAACGTAAATCTTGTTCAGTAACACTCACAAATACTGCACAATCAGTATTTCCGAAACCACATCACCAGTATTGAATTCAACAATTTTATTAAAGTTCTTTGAACATGAATTTTTAAAACGGTCAGAATTTCTCTGATATTTTTATTGTTAATTTTTAGTGTAAGTGAAATGTTAAGTGCAGTAATGACTTTCATGGTGCTACATATGCTGTGGTATGAATTACAAAATATCTTGACTAAAGGCTGGTTCATACTTCTGCGTCGAGTGATCGTAGTGACCCACGGCACCAGCTCTGCGAGTATCTGTGCATTTATACTTCTGCATTCTGTTTGTGTTGCTCTGCAGTAACACTTCCAAAAATCTAGCTGGCAATGAGGTTTTCATGTTCCTCTGTGTCGA